>NW_006408903.1:350090-355354 GCF_000296735.1 Chrysochloris asiatica
AGTATATGGACACGTTTGACTCATCTACCATGTAGCTAGAACTCTGTATATGGAAATGTAACACTACTCTGCCATGTAGCTAACTCTCAGTATATGGACACGTTGGACTTCTCTGACATGTAGCTAGAACCCTGTATATGGAAATGTTGCACTGTGCCATGTATCTATCTCTCTGTGTATGAACATGTTGGACTCATTTGCTTAATATTGAGCCCTCTGAATATAAACATGTTGGGCTCATCTGCCATATAGCTAACTCTCAGTATATGGGCATGTTGGACTCATCTGCCATGAGGCTAGTACTCTGTATATGGATATGTTGGACTACTCTGGCATGTAGCTAGCTTTCAGTATATGGACTCTTTGGACTCCTCTGACATTTAGCTAGAACCCTGTATATGGAAATGTTGCACTATTTTGCCATGTAGCTAGCTCACTGTATATGTACATGTTGGACTACTCTACCATGTAGCTAGCTATCAATAAATGGACACGTTGGACTCATCTGCCAATGTAGCTAGAACTCTGTATATCGAAATGTTGCACTAGTCTTCCTTGTAGCTCACTCTCCTTATATGAATATTTTGGACTGGTCTGCCATGTAGCTAGCTCTGTGTGCTTTGATATGTTGGACTGAACTGCCATGTAGATAGCTCTCTGTATATGAACATATTGGACTTGACTGTCATATAGCTATCTCTCTGTATGTGGAAATGTGGGCCTCATCAGTCATGTAGTCAGCTCTTTTTGGATGAGCATGTTGGACTCATCTGCTTTGTAGCTAGCCCTCTAAATATACACATATTGGACTTATCTGCCATGTAGATAGTACTCTGTATAAGCACATGTTGGACCCATCTGCCATCTAGATAGATCTCTGTATATGGACATTTTGGACTCGTCTGCCATGTAGCTAGGCGTCTGTGCATGGATATGTTGGACTGATCTGCCATGAAGTTAGCTTTCTGTACATCAACATATTGGACTTCTCTGTCATATAGCTAGCTCTAAGTGTATGAACATATTGCACTTGAATACAATGTAGCCAGCTCTCTGTATATGGACATGTGGGACTCATCAGCCATGTAAGCAGCTGTTTCTGTATGAACATGTTGGACTCATCTGTGTGTTAGCTTGTCCTCTCTATATACACATGTTGGACTTATCTGACATGTATCTATCTCTAAGTATATGGACATGTTGGACTCATCTGCCATGTACCTAACTTTCAGTACATGGACTTGTTGGACACATCTTCCATGTAGCTAGAACTCTGTATATGGAAATGTTGCACGACTCTGCAATGTAACTAGCTTTATGCTTTTGGACATTTTGGATTCATCTGCCAGGTACCTAGCTCTCTGTACATGGATATGTTTGACTAATCTGCCATGTAATTAGCTATCTGTATATGAACATATTGGACTTGTCTGCTGTGTAGCTAACTCTCTGTATATGGAAAAGTTGGAATCATCAGCCATGTAGTCAGCTCTTTCTTTATGAACATGTTGGAGTCATCTGCCTTGTAGCTAATCCTCTATATATACACATGTTGGACTCATCTGCCATGTAGCTATCTTTCAGTATATGGACATGGTGGAGTCATCTGCCATAAAGCTACAACTGTGTACATGGAAATGTTGCATACACTGCCAGGTAGCTAGCTCTCTGTATATGGACATTTTGTACTTGTCTGACATGTAGCTAGAACTCTGTATGTGGAAATGTTGTACTACCCTGCCATGCACCTAGCTCTCTATATATGGACATGTAGCTAGCTCTCTATATATGAACATGTTGGAATCATCACTCATGGATTCAGCTTTTTGTATATGAACATGTTCACCTCATCTGCCATGTAGTTAGCTCTTTGTGCATGGATATGTCATACTGATCTGTCATGAAGGTAGTTCTCTGTATACGAACATATTGGAAATTTCTGCCATGTAGCTAGTTCTCAATATATGGACATGTTGGATTCATCTACCATGTAGTCAGCTCTTTCTTTATGAACATGTTGGACTCATGTTACTTGTAGCTAGCCATCTAAATATTCAAATGTTGGACTCATCTGCCATGAACCTAACTCTCAGTAAATGGACATGTTGGACTAATCTGGAATGTAGCTAGTACTCTGTGTGTGGACATGTTAGATTAATCTTCCATGTAGCTAGATCTCACTATATCGACACGTTGCACTCATTTGCCATGTAGCTAGAACTCTGTATATGGTAATTTTGCACTACTCTGTCATATAGCTAGCTGTCTCTACATGGATATTTTGTACTCGTCTGCCATGTAGCTAGCTCTCTGTGCATGGATATGTTGGACTGATCTGCCATGTAGGTAGCTATCTGTATATGTACATATTGGACTTGTCTGCCAAGAAGCTTACTCTCAGTACATGGACATGTTGGACTCATCTGCCATGCAGCTAGTACTCTGTATATGGATATTTTGCACTTGTCTGCCATGTAGCTAGCTTTCTGTGCATAGATATGATGGGCTGATCTGCCATGTAGCTAGCTCTCTATATATGAACATGTTGGAATCATCACCCATGGATTCAGCTTTTTGTATATGAACATGTTTGCCTCATGTGCCTTGAAGCTAGCCCTCTAAACATACACATGTTGGAATCATATGTCATGTAGCTAACTCTCAGTATATGGACATGTTGGACTCATCTGCCATGTAGCTAGTACTCTGTATCTGGACATGTTGCACTATTCTGACATGTAGCTAGGTCTCTGTATATAGACATTGAGGATTCATCTGCCATGTAGCTAGCTCTCTGTGCATGGATAAGTTGGACTGATCTACATGTAGGTAACACTGTATATTAACATATTTGACTTGTCTGCCATGAAACTAGCTATCTGTATATGATCATTTTGGACTTGTTTGCCATGTAGCTAGCTTTCTGTGCATGGATATGTTGAACTGATCTGCCATGTTGGTAGGTCTCTGTATATGAACATATTGGACTCATCTGCCATCTACCTCCCTGTGCATGGATATGTTGGTGTTACCTGCCATGTAGGTTGAACTCTGTATATGAACATATTGGACTTGTCTGCTATGTAGGTAGCTCACAGTATAAGAACATGTTGGACTTATAAGCCATGTAGCCATCTTTCTCTGTATAAAAATGTTCAACTAATCTGCCTAGTAGCTAGCCACCTAAATATACACATGTTGGACTCATCTGCCATGTAGTTACCTCTCAGTATACGGACACAGTGGACTCATCCGCCATGTAGCTAGAATTCTGTATATGGAAATGTTGCACCACTCTGTCATGTAGCTAGTTCTCTGTACATGGACAATTTGAACTCATCTGCAATGTAGCTAGCTCTTTGTACATGGATATGTTGGACTCAGCAGCCATGCAGCCAGTTCTCTGTGTATGAACTCATCTGCTTGTAGCTAGTCCTCTATATATACACATGTTGAACTCCTCTGCCATGTAGCTAACTCTCAGCATATGAACATGTTGGACTCATCTGCCATGTAGCTAGTACTCTGTATATGGAAATGTTGGACTACTCTGTCATGTATCTAGCTCTCAGTATATGGACAAGTTGGATTCATCTGCCATGTAGCTTGGACTCTCTATGTGGAACTGTTGCACTACTCTCCCATGTAGCTAGCTCTCTATATGGCAACATATTGGACTTGTCTATCATGTAGCTAGCTCTCTGTATGTGGACATGTTGGACTCATCTGTCATGTAGCCAGCTCTCTCTGTATAAACATGATGGACTCATCTGCCTTGTAGCTAGTCCTCTATATATAAACGTCTTGGACTCATCCTCCATGTAGCTAATTCTCAGTATATGGACATGTATGACTCATCAGCCTTGTAGTTTGTACACTGTATATGGACATATTGGACTTCTCTGCCTTGTAGCTAGGTCTCAGTATATGGACACATTGGACTCATCTGCCATGTAGCTAGTATTCTGTATATGGAAATGTTTCACAATTCTGCAATATAGCTAACTCTCTGTATATGGGCCTTGTGCACTCCTCTGCCATGTATCTAGCTCTCTATGCATACTTATGTTGGACTAATCTGACATATAGGTAGCTCTAGGTATATGAACATATTGGACTTGTCTGCCTTTTAGGTAGCTCTCTGTACATGGACATGTTGGACTCATCAACCATGTAGCCAGTTCTCTGTGTATGAACATGTTGGACTCATCTGCTTGTAGCTAGTCCTCTATATATACACATGTTGAAATCCTCTACCATGTAGCTAACTCTCAGCATATGAACATGTTGGACTCATCTTCCATGTTGCTAGTACTCTGTATATGGAAATGTTGGATGATTCTGCCATGTAGCTAGCTGTGAGTATATGGACACGTTGAAATCATCTGCCATGTAACTAGCTCTCTGTATATGGACATTTTCGACTCATCAGCCTGGTAGCTAACTCTCAGTATATGGACATATTGGCTTCATCTGCCTTTTAGCTAGTCTTCTATATATACACATATTGTACTCATCTGCCGTGTAGCAAACTCTCAATATATGGACATTGTGGACACATCTGCCATTTAGCTAGTACTCTGTATGTGGACATGTTGGACTACTCTGCCATGTAGCTAGAACTCTGTATTTGGAAATGTTGCTCTACACTGCTATGTACCTAGCTCTCTGTATATGGACATTTTGAACTCGTCTCACATGTAGCTTGCTCACTGTGCATGGATATGTTGCACTGATCTTCCATGTAGGTACCTCTCTGTATTCAAACATATTGGACTTGTCTGCCATGTCTTGTCTGCTCTGTATATGGACATGCTGGATTCATCAGCCATATAACCATCTCTCTCTGTGTGAACATGTTGGATTCATCTGCCTTGAGCAAGTCTTCTATATATACACATATTGGACTAATCTTCCATGTAGCTACATCTCAGTATACGGACATGTTGTACTCATCTGACATGTAGCTAGTTTTCTGTATATGGAAATATTGGATGGCTCTGGCATGTAGCTAACTCTCAGTATATGAACACTTTGGACTCATCTGCCATGTAGCTAGAACTCTATATATTTGGAAATGTTGCACTACTCTGCCATGTAGCTAGCTCTCTGTATGTGGACATTTTGCGCTCGTCTTCAATGTAGCTAGCTCTCTGTTTATGGATATGTTGGACTGGGCTGTACTTTAGGTAGCTCTCTGTATATGAACATATTGGACTTGTCTACCATGTGGCTAGCTCTCTGTATATGGACATTTTTTTTTT
>NW_006408903.1:361052-362623 GCF_000296735.1 Chrysochloris asiatica
AGCATAGATATTTAATATGGTTATTTCATTTTGTTCAATTGTCCCTTTAATCATGAGATAATGTCCATCTTTATCTATTATGCTGGCTTTTGCCTTAAAATTAATTTTTTCTGAGATTAGCACTGCCACTCCTGTTTGCTTTTTGTTGCAGTCAGCTTGTATATGGACATTTTTGACTCATCAGCCATGTAGCCAGCTCTCTCTGAATGAACATGTTGGACTCATCTGACTTTTAACTAGTCCTCTATATATACACATGGTGGGCTCATCTGCCATGTAGATAATTCTCAGTATGTGGACATGTTGGACTCATCTGCCATGTAGCTAGTACTCTATATGGACATGTTGGAATACTCTGCCATATCTCTAGCTCTCAGAATATTGACACATTGGACTCATCTTCCATGTACCTAGCACCCTGTATATGGAAATGTTGCACTACTCTGCCATGTAGCTAGTTCTCTGTATGTGGACCTTTTGGACTCATATGCCATGTAGATAGCTCTCTGTGCATGGATATGTTGTACGGATCTACCATGTAGGTAGCTTCCTGTATATGAACATATTGGCCTTGTCTTCCATGTAGCTAGCGCTCTGCATATGGACATATTGGGCTCTTCTGCCATGTAGCCAGCTCTCACTGTATGAACATGTTGGACTCATCTGCCTTGTAGCTAGTAGTCTATATATATACATGTTGTACTCAACTGCCATGTAGTTAACTCTCAGTATATGGACATGTTGTACCCATTTGCCATGTAACTAATACTCTGAATTTGGACACGTTGGACTACTCTGCCATGTAGCTAGCTCTCTGTATAGGGACACCTTGAACTCATCTGCCATTTAGCGAGAACTTTGTATATGGAAATGTTACACTACTCTACCATGTAGCTAGCTCTCTGTGTATGGACATTTGGGATTCATCTGCCAAGTAAGTAGTTCTCTGTATGGATATTCTGGATTGATCTGCCATGTATGTAGCTCTCTGTATATTAACATATTGGACTTGTCTGCTGGGAGCGGCCAATGAGGGTAGAGGACAGGTTCGATTTAATGCTTGACACAGTCCAGTGAATAGTAGAGAAATTTGGCAGAACAGATGGCTCTCAGAAGTTGCTTTCTACCTTCTCTATAGAGTACTCCTAATTTTACTTATAAATATATATATATATATATATATAATTTGGCAATATTCACAGATTTTCACTATGATTTCTACAAACCTTAGGAAAAATTATCTTAGCAGCACTTGCTTTCAATCTTGGTGGATTGAATACAAAGAGAAATTGTATAAATTACTCCCTTTCCTTAGAAAAACTAAGAAACTGCATTTGTGAGGCCACAAAAACAGATAGCTTATTAGAGTCAAGCTGACCTACCCCCATAGACCTCACCACAGTTATTCACTAGCTAGAATTCACAAACCCCTACTTACAAGCACCTGCGTAAACAAGTAGAAAATAATGAATTTAAGTGAAAGATAGTTTTGATTTAATAATCTATACTTCCTGTAGCAATTAGCCAGGTTGGGCTTTATGCCATATAACTTCCAAGCAATTTAATGAATA
>NW_006408903.1:363467-365802 GCF_000296735.1 Chrysochloris asiatica
GTAGCTAGCTCTCAGTATATGGACACGTTGGACTCAACTTCCATGTAGCTTGAACTCTGTATATGGAAATGTTGCACTCCTCTACCATGTAGCTAGCTCTCTGTATATGGACATTTTCAACTTATCTGCAATATAGCTATTTCTGTGCATGAATATATTGGACTCATCTGTCACGTAGCCAGCTCTCTCTGGATGAACAAGTTGGATGAATCTGCCTTTAAGCCAGTCCTCTATATATACACATGTTGGACTTGTCTGCCATGTCACTAACTCTCAGTATATGGACATGTTGGACTCATCTGTCATTTAGCTAGTACTCTCTATATGGACATGGTGGACTACTCTTCCATGTAGATAACTCTAAGTATATGGACACTTTGGACTCATCTGCCATGTAACTAGTACACTGTATATGGAAATGTTGGATTACTCTGCCATGTAGTTAGCTCTCAGTATACGGACACCTTGGACTCATCTGCCATGTAGCTAGAATTCTGTATATGGAAATGTTGCAATGCTCTGCCATGTAGCAAGATCTCTCAATATGGACATTTTGGACTCATCTGCCATGTTGCTAGTACTCTGTATATGGACATGTTGGACTACTCAGCCATGTATCTAGTTCTCAGTATATTGACACCTTGGAATCATCTGCCATGTAGCTAGAAATCTGCATATGGAAATGTTACACGACTCTGCAATGTAGCAAACTCTCTGTATATGGACATTTTGGACTCATCTGCCATGTAGTTATCTCTCTGTGCATGGATATGTTGGACTGATCTGCCATGTAGGTAGCTCCCTGTATATGAACATGCGGGACTTGTCTGCCATGTAGCTAGATAGCTATATATGGACATATTGTACTCATCTGCCATGTTGCCAGATCTCTCTTAACGAACATCTTGGACTTATTTGCCTTGTAGCTAGTCCTTTAAATATACACAAGTTGGATTCATCTGCCATCTAACTAACTCTCAGTATATGGGCATGTTGGACACACCTGCAATTTAGCTAGTACTCTTTATATGGACATGTTGGACTACTCTGCCGTGTAGCTAACTCGTTGTATATGGACACATTAAAATAATCTGTTATGTAGTTAGAACTTTGTACATGGAAATGAGGCATTATTCTGCCATGTAGCTCGCTCTCTGTATAGGGATATTTTTGACTTGTCTGCAATGTAGCTAGCTCTCTGTGTATGGATATGTTAGACTGATCGACCATGTAGGTTGCTCTGTGTTTATGAACATATTGGACTTGCTGCCATGTAGCTAGCTCTCTGTATATGGAAATGTTGTACTCATCAGTCATGTAGCCAGCTCTCTGTGTATGAACACATTGGACTCATCTGCCTTGTATCTTGTCCTCTATATATAAACATGTTGGACTCATCTGCCATGTAGCTAACTCTTTGTATATGTACATGTTGAACTCATCAGCCATGTAGGCAGCTCTCTCTGTATGAACATGTTGGACTCACCTGCCTTGTAGCTAGTCCTCTATATATACACATGTTGGATTCTTCTACCATGTAGCTAGTACTCTCTATATGGACATGTTGCACTACTCTGCCATGTAGAAAGCTCTCAGTATATGGGGACGTTGGACTCCTCTGCCATATAGCTTGAACTCTGTATATGTACATTTTGGACTCGTCTGCCATGTAGCTGGCTCTCTGTATATGGAGATGTTGGACTCATCTGCCATGTAGCTAACTCTCAGTATATGGACATGTTGAACTCATCTGCCATGGAGCTAGTTCTCTGTATATGGACATATTGGACTACTCTGAACTGCAGCTAGCTCTCAGTATAAGGACACGTTGGACTCATCTGCCATGTAGCTAGTACTCTAAATATTCATATGTTGGACTAATCTGCTACGTATCTAACTTCCAGTATATGGACAAGTTGGACTCATCTGCCATGTAGCCAGCTTGTTATGTATGAACATGTTGGATTCATCTGCCTTATAGCTAGCCCTCTAAACATACACATGTTGGACTCATCTGTCATAAAGCTAATTGTCAGTATATGGACATATTGGACTACTCTGCCATATAGCTGACTCTCAGAATATGGACACGTTGGACTTATCTGCCATGTAGCTAGTACTCTAAATAATCATATGTTGGACTCATCTGCTATGTAGCTAATTCCTAGTATATGGACATGTTGGACTCATCAGCCATATAACCAGCTCTCTCTGTGTGAACATGTTGGACTCATATGCCTTGACCAAGTCCTCTATATATACACATGTTGGACTAATCTGCCATGTAGCTAACTCTCAGTATATGGACATGTTGGACTCATCTAACATGTAGCTT
>NW_006408903.1:365902-371780 GCF_000296735.1 Chrysochloris asiatica
ATACACATGTTGGACTAATCTGCCATGTAGCTAACTCTCAGTATATGGACATGTTGGACTCATCTAACATGTAGCTTGAACTCTGTATATGAACATTTTGGTCTCATCTGCCAAGTAGCTAGCTCTTTGTTCCTGGGTATGTTGGACTGGGCTGTACTTTAGGTAGCTCTTTGTATATTAACATATTGGACTTGTGTACCATGTGGCTGGCTCTCTGTATATGGACATTTTTGACTCATCAGGTATGTAGCCAGCTCTCTCTGTATGAACATGTAGGACTCATCTGACTTTTAGCTAGTCCTCTATATATACACTTGTTGGACTCATTTGCCATGTAGCTAACTCTCAGTATATGGACATGTTGTACTCATCTGCCATTTATCTAGGACTCTCTATATGGACATGTTGGACTACTCTGCCATGTAGCTAGCTCTCAGAATATTGACACATTGGACTCATCTGCCATGTAACTAGTACAATGTATATGGAAATGTTGGATTACTCTGCCATGTAGCTAGCTCTCAGTATATGCACAACTTGGACTCATCTGCCATGTTGTTAGAAATCTGTATATCGAAATATTGCACTGCTCTGCCATGTAGCAAGTTCTCTTGATATGGACACTTTGGAATCATCTGCCATGTAGCTAGAACTCTGTATATGGACATCTTGGACTACTCTGCCATGTACCTAGCTTTCAGTATATTGACACCTTAGAATTGTCTGCCATGTAGCTAGAAATATGCGTATGGAAATGTTGTATTATTCTGCATTGTAGCAAACATTCTGTTTATGGACATTTTGGAATTGTCTGCCATGTAGCTAGCTTGCTGTATATGAACATATTGTACTCATTAGCCACATTGCCAGATATTTCTGTATGAAAAACCTTGACTCATTTGCCTTGTAGCTATTACTTTATGTTGGTCTCATCTGTCATGTAACTAACTCTCAGTATATGGACATGCTGGACCCATCTGCCATATAGCTAATATTTGGACATGTTGGACTACTCTGCCATGTAGCTAGCTCCCTGTGTAGGTACACGTTGGGCTCATCTGACAAGTAACGTGATCTCTGTGTATGGAAATGTTGCACTTCTCTACCATGTAGCCAGCTCTCTGTATTTGGAATTTATGGACTTGTCTGTAATGTAGATAGCTCTCTGTGCAAGGATATGTTGGACTAGTCTGCCATATAGGTTTCTCTCTGTATATGAACATATTGGATTTGTCTGTCATGTACCTAGTTCTCTGTTTATTGACATGTTAGACTCATCAGCCATGTAGCTAACTCTCAGTATATGGACATATTGGCTTCATCTGCCTTGTAGCTAGTCCTCTATATATACACATGTTGGAGTCATCTGCCATGCAGCTAACTCTCAGTATATGGACATGTTGGACAAATCTGCCATTTAGCTAGTACTCTTTATATGGACATGTTGGACTACTCTGCTGTGTAGCTAACTCATTGTATATGGACACGTTAAAATCATCTGTCATGTAGATAGAATACTGTATATGGAAATGAGGAACTATTCTGCCATGTAGCTCGCTCTCTGTATAGGGATATTTTTGACTCGTCTGCCATGTAGTTAGCTCTCTGTGTATAGATATGCTAGACTGATATACCATGTAGGTTGCTCTGTGTTTATGATCATATTGGACTTGCTGCCATGTAGCTAGCTCTCTGTATATGGAAATATTGTACTCATCAGTCATGGAGCCAGCTCTCTGTGTATGAACACATTGGACTCATCTGCCTTGTATCTTGTCCTCTATATATAAACATGTTGGACTCATCTGCCAGGTAGCTAACTCTCTGTATATGTACATGTTGAACTCATAAGCCATGTAGGCAGCTCTCTCTGTATGAACATGTTGGACTCATCTGCCTTGTAGCTAGTCCTCTATATATACACACGTTGGACTATTCTACCATGTAGCTAAATCTCAGTATATGACATGTTGGACTCATCTGCCATGTAGCTAGTACTCTCTATATGGACACATTGGACTACTCTGCCATATAGAAAGCTCTCAGAACATGGAGACGTTGGACTCCTCTGCCATGTAGATTGAACTCTGTATATGTACATTTTGGACTCATCTCCATGTAGCTAACTCTCAGTATATGGACATGTTCAACTCATCAGCTATGCAACCAGTTCTCTGTGTATGAACATGTTGGACTCATCTGCTTGTAGCTAGTCCTCTCTCTATACACATGTTGGATTTGTATGCCATGTAGCTAGTGAGCTGTATATGGAAGTGTTGGATGATTCTGCCATGTAGCTAGCTGTGAGTGTATCGACATGTTGAAATCATCTGCCATGTAGCTAGCTCTCTGTATATGGACATTTTGGACTTGTCTGACATGTAGCTAGCTCTCTGTATATGGACATGTTGAACTCATCAGCCATGTAGCCAGCTGTCTCTGTACAAAAAACATTAGACTCATCTGCCTTGTAGCTAGTCCTCTATATGTACACGTGTTGGAATCCTCTGCCATGTAGCTAACTCTCAGTATATGGACATTGTGGAGTCATCTGCCATTTAGCTCGTACTCTGTATATGGATATTTTGGACTACTCTGCCTGTAGCTAGCGTTCAGTATATGGACACATTGAACTCATCTGATATGTAGCTACAACTCTGTATTTGGAAATGTTGCACTACACTGCCACGTACCTAGCTCTCTGTATATGGACATTTTGCACTCGTCTGACATGTAGCTAGCTCACTACATGCATGGATATGTTGCACTGATCTTCTATGTAATTACTTCTCTTTATTTGAACCTATTGGACTTGTCTGCCATGTAGCTAGCTCTCTGTATATGGACATGTTGGACTCATCAGCCATGTAACCATCTCTCTCTGTATGAACATATTGGATTCATCTGCCTTGAGGAAGTCCTCTATATATACACATGTTGGACTAATCTGCCAGGTAGCTAACTGTCAGTATATGGATGTGTTGGACTCATCTGACATGTAGCTATTATTCTGTATATGGAAATATTGGAGGCTCAGGCATGTAGCTAGCTCTCTGTGAACATTTTGGACTCTATACACATGTAGCTAGCTCTCTGCATACGGACATATTGGGCTCTTCAGCCATGTAGCCAACTCTCTTTGTATGAACATGTTGGACACATCTGCTTTGTGGCTAGTCCTCTATATATACACATGTTTTACTCATTCTGCCATGTAGCTAACTCGGTATATGGACTCATCTGTCTTGTAACTATTCCTCTGTATATACACATGTTGGAATCATCTGCCATGTAGCTAGTACTCTGTATAAGGACATGTTGGACGTATCATCCTTGTAGCTAGTACTCTGTATATGGAAACGTTGGATTACTCTGCCATGTAGCTAGCTTTCAGTATTTGGACACCATGGACTCATCTGCCATGTAGCTAGAAATCTGTATATGGAAATGTTGCACTGCTCTGCCATGTAGCAAATTCTGTGTATATGGACATTTTGAACTCATCTGCCATGTAGATAGTACTCTGTATATGGACATGTTGGACTACTTTGCCATGTACCTAGCTCTCAGTGTATGGACAACTTGGAATCATATGTCATGTAGCTAGAAATCTGTATATGGAAATGCTGCACTACTCTGCCATGTAGTAAACTTTCTGTATATGTATATTTTTAACTCATCTGTCATGAAGTTAGCTCTGTGTGAATGGGTATGTTGGATTGATCTGCCATGTAGGTAACTCCCTGTATATGATCATATTAAACTTGTCTGCCATGTAGCTACCTCGCTGTATATAAACATGTTGGACTTATCAGCCATGTTGCCAGCTTTTTCTGTATGAACATGTTGGACTCATTTGCCTTTTAGCTAGTCCTCTATAGATACACATGTTGGACTCATCTGCCATGTAACTAACTCTCAGTATATGGACATGTTGGACCCATCTGCCATGTAGCTAGTACTGTTTATTTGGACACGTTGGATTACTGTGCCATGTAGCTAGCTCCCTGTATATGGATAAGTTGGGCTCATCTGCCATGTTGTGACAACTCTGTATATGGAAATGTTGCACTACTCTACCATTTAGCTAGCTGTCTGTATATGTAAACATAGGACTCATCTGCCACGAAGTTCGAAATCTGTATATGGAAATGCTACATTACTCTGCCTTGTAGCTAGCTATCTGTATATGCACATTTTGGACTTGTCTGCTATGTATCTATATCTCTGTACATGGATATGTTGGACTGATCTTCCATGTAGGCAGCTCTCAGTATATGTTGGACTCATCTGCCATGTAGCTAGCTCTCTGTATATGAACATGTAGGGCTCATATGCCTAGTATCGAGCCCTCTAAATACACACATGTTGCACTAATCTGCATGTAGCCAAGTCTCACTATATGGACATGTTGGACTACTCTGCCATGTACCTAGCTCTCATTATAGGGGCACGTTGGACTCATCTATCATGTCGTTAGAAATCTGTATATGGACATGTTGGACCACTCTGCCATGTAGATAGCTCTCAATATATGGACACAATGGACTCATCTGCCATGTATCTAGAACTCTATATTTAGAAATGTTGCACTACTCTGCCATGTTGCCAGCTCTCTGTATATGGACACATTGGACTCATCTGCCGTGAAGCTAGAATCCTGTATATGGAAATGTTGCACTGCTGTACCATGTATTAACTCTCTGTATATGGACACATTGGACTCATCTGTCATGTATCTAGAAGTCTGTATATGGAAATGTTGCACTACTCTGCCATGTAGCTAGTTCTCTATATGTGTATATTATGGATTTGTCTGCCATGTAGCTACCTCTCTGTTCATGGATATTTTGGACTGATCTGCTATGTAAGTAGCTCTGAGTATATGAAGATGGTCGACTAGTCTGCCATGTAGCCTATGCTCTAAATATACACATGTTAGACTCATCTGACACATAGATAGCAATCAGTATATGGACATGTTGGACTCACCTGCCATGTAGCCAGCTCTCTGTGTATGAACATTCTGGACTCATCTGCCTGGCAGCTAGTACTCTAAATATACACATATTGGACTCATCTAAAAAGTAGATAACTCTCAGTATATGGACATATTGGACTCATCTGATATGTAGCTTGTACTCTGTATGTATATGGACTTGTTGGACTATTCTGCCATGTAGCTAGCTCTCAGTAAATGGACAAGTTGGACTCATCTGCCTTGTAGCTAAAACCTGTATATGGAAATGTTGCACTACTCTGCCATGTATCTAGTTCTCTGTATATGGATACGTTGGACTCATCTGCCTTGTAGTTAGTAATCTGTATATGGTAATGCAGCACTACTCTGCCATGTAACTAGCTCATTGTATATGTACATTTAGGACTCGTCTGCCATGTAGCTACATCTCTGTCCATGGATATGTTGGACTGATCTGCCATCTAGGTAGCTCTCTGTATATGTACACATTGGACTTGTCTGTCATGAAGCTAGCTCTCAGTATATGGACTTGTTGGACTCATCAGACACATAGCCAGCTCTCTGGATATGAACATGTTGGTCTCATCTGCCTTGTAGTAAGCCCTGTAAATATACACATATTGGACTTATCTGTCCTGTAGCTAACTCCCAGTATATGGACATGTTGGACTTATATGCTATGTAGCTAATACTCTGTATTTGGACATGTTTGACTACTCTGTCATATAAATAGCTCTTTGTATATTGGCATGTTGGATTCATCTGCAATGTAGCTAGAACTCTGTATATGAACATGATGGACTACTCTTCCATGTAGCTAGCTCTCAGTATATGGACATGTTGGACTCATCTGCCATGTAGCTAGAACTCTGTATATTCACATTTTGGACTTCTCTG
>NW_006408903.1:371880-380489 GCF_000296735.1 Chrysochloris asiatica
TTTAGCTAGCTCTCATTAAATGGAAAAGTTGGACTCATCGACCATGTCGCTAGATCCCTGAATATGGAAATGATGCACTACTCTGCATGTACCTATCTCTCTGTATATGGACACGTTGGACTCATCTGTCATGTATCTAGAACTCTGTATGTGGAAATGTTGCACTAGTCTGCCATGTAGCTAGCTCTCTGTACAAGGATATGATGGAGTGATCTGCCATGTAGGTAGCGCTCTCTATATAAAGATATTGGAATTCTCTGCCATGAAGTGATCTCTCTGTATATGAACATGTTGGACTCATCTGCCGTGTATCTAGAATCCTGTATATGGAAATGTTGTATTACTCTGCCATGTATTTAGCTCTCTTTATATGGACACGTTGGCCTCTAATGTCATGTAGCTAGAAATCTGTATATGGAAATGTTGCACTACTCTGCCATGTAGCTATCTCTCTATATGTGGACATTTTGGACTCGTCTTCCATATAGCTAGCTCTCTGTACATGGATATGTTTGACTGATCTGCTAAGTATGTAGCTCTGAGTATGTGAAAAAGTTCGACTTGTCTGCTATGTAGCTAGCACTCTAAATATACACATGTTTGACTCAAATGACATGTAGATTACAATCAGTATATGGACATGTTAGACTCATCTGCCATATATCCAGCTCTCTGTGTATGAACATGCTGGACTCATCTGCACAGGATCTAGCCCTCTAAATACTCACATGTTAGACTCATCTGAAAAGTAGATAACTCTCAGTGTATCGATATATTGTATAATCTGTCGTGTAGCGTGTACTCTGTATTCGGACATGTTGGACTACTCTGCCATGTAGCTAGCTCTCAGTATATGGACACGTTCAACTCATCTGCCGTGAATATAGAACTCTGCATGTGGAAATGTTGCACTACTCTGCCATGTAGCAAGCTCTCTGTATATAGAAACTTTGGACTCATCTGCCATGTACCTAGAACACTGTATATGGAAATGTTGCACTACTCTGCCATGTAGCAAGCTCTCTGCATATGGACCTTTTGGACTCATCCACCATATAGCTAGTTCTCTGTACATGGATATGTTGGAATGCTCTGACATTTAGTTAGTTATCTGTATATGAAGCAATTGGACTGGTCTGCCATGTAGCTAGCCCTCTAAATATACACATGTTGGACTCATCTGCCATGTATCTAGCTCTCTGTATATGGACATGTTAGACTCATCTGCCATGTAACTAGAACAGTGTATATGGAAATCCTGCACTATTCTGCCATGTAGTTAGCTCTCAGTATATGGGCCCATTGGACTCATCTGTCATGTAGCTAGAACTCTGTACATGGACATGTTGTACTACTCTGCCATGTAGCTAGCTCTCAGTAAATGGACATGTTGTACTCATCGGCCATGTAGCTAGAACCCTGTATATGGAAATATTGAACTACTCTAACATGTATCTAGCTCTCTGTATATGGACATGTTGGACTCATCTGCCATTTAGCTAGACCTTTTTATATGGAAATCCTGCACTATTCTGCTATGTATATGTACATTTTGTACTCGTCTGCCATATAGCTAAATCTCTGTACATGGATATGTTGTACTGAGCTACCATGCAGTTAGCTCTCTGTATATGAGCATATTGGATTAGTCTGCCATGTAGCTAGCTCTCAGTATATGGACACATTGCACTCATCTGCCATGTAGCTAGTACTCCGTATATGCACATGTTGCACTATTCTGCCATGTAGCCAGCTCTCTGTATATGGGCATATTGGATTTGTCTGCCAAGTAGCTATATCTCTGTATATGGGCATGTTGGACGCATCAGCAATGTATGAAATTATGGATTCATCTGCTTTGTAGCTAGTCCTCTCTCTATATACACATGTTGGACTACTCTGCCATGTAGCTAGCTCTCTGTATATGGACACATTGGACTCATCTGCCATGTAGCTAGAACTCTGTATAAGGAAATGTAGCACTACTCTGCCATTTAGCTAGCTCTCTCTATAAGGACATTTTGAAATACATTGTCACATAGCTAGCTCTCTGTGCATGGGTATGTTGGACTGATCTGCCATGTAGGTAGCTCCCTGTATATCAACATATTGAACTTCTTTGCCATGTAGCTAGCTCTCTGTATATGGACATGTTGGACTCAACTGCCATGTAACTAGTACACTTTATATGGATATATTGGACTACTTTGCCATGTAGCTAGCTCTCTGTATATGGACATGTTGGACTCAACTGCCATGTAACTAGTACACTTTATATGGATATATTGGACTACTGTGTCATGTAGCTAACTCATAGTATACTCATCTGCCATGTAGCTACCTCTTAATATATGGACACGTTGGACACATCTGTCATGTAGCTATCTCTCAGTATATGGACACATTGTCCTCATCTGCCATGTAGCTAATACTCTGTATATGGAAATGTTGGAATTCTCTGTCATGTAGCCAGCTCTCTTTGTGTGAACATGTTGGACTCAACTGCGTTGTAGCTAGTCCTGTATATATACACATGTTGGACTCATCTGCCATGCATCTAACTCTCAGTATATGGACATGTTGTACTCATCTGACATGTAGCTAGTACTCTGTATATGGACATGTTGGACGACACTGCCATGTAGCTAGCTCTCAGTATATGGACACGTTGGACTCATCTGACATATAGATAGAACTCTGTAAATGGAAATGTTGTACTACTCTGCCATGTAGCTAGGTCTCAGTATATGGTCACTTTAGACTAATCTGCCATGTGTCTAGAACTCTCTATATTGAAATGTTGCATTACTCTCTCATGTAGCTAGCTCTATCTATATGGACATTTTGGACTCATCTGCCATGACGATAGCTCTCTGTGTATGGACATGTTGGACGTATCTGACATGTAGTTAGCTCTCTGTAAATGAACATATTGGTCATGTCTGCCATGTAGCTAACTCTCTCTATATGAACATGTTGGACTCCTCATCCATGTAGCAACTCTCTCTGTTTGAACATGTTGGAGTCACCTGCGATGTAGCTAGTCCTCTATATATACACATGTTGGTCTCATCTGCCATGAAGCTAACTCTCAGTATAAAGATATTTTGGACTCATCTGCCATGTAGCTAGTACTCTGTATATGGACATGTTTGACTACCCTATCAAGTTGCTAACTCTCTGTATATGGTCCCGTCTTACTCATCTGCCATGTAGCTATAACTCGGTATATGGAAATGTTGCACTACTATGCCATGTAATTAACTCTCTGTATATGGACATGTTGGACTCATCTGCCATGTAGTTAGAACCCTGTATATGGAAATGTTGCAGAACTCTGCCATGTAGCTAGGTCTCTGTATATGGACATTTTGGACTTGTCTGCCATGTAGCCAGTTCTCTCTTTATGAATATATTGGAATCATCTGCCTTGTAGCTTGTCCTCTATATATACACACATTGGACTCATCTGCCATGTAGCTAACTCTCAGTATATGGACACATTGGACACATCTGCCATGTAGCTAGTACCCTGTATATGGAAATGTTGCATAACTTTGCCATATAGCTAGCTCTCTGTATATGAAAATGTTGTACTCATCAGCCATGTAGCCAGCTCTCTCTGAATGAACATGTTGCAATCATCTGCCTTGAAGCTAGTCCTCTATATATACACATGTTGGACTCATCTGTCTTATAGCTAACTCTCAGTATATGGACACGTTGGGCTCATCTACCATGTAGCTTGCTCTCTGTATATGGACATTTTGTACTCATCAGTCATGTAGTTAGCTCTCTGTAAATGGATATGTTGGACTGATCTCTCATGTAGGCAGCTCTCTGTATATTAACATATTGGACTTGTCTGCCATGTAGCTAGCACTGAATATATGTACATGTTGGACTCATCAGCCATGTAGCCAGCTCTCTGTGTATGAACAAGTTGGACTCATCTGCCTTGAAGCTAGGCCTCTAAGTATTCACATGGTTAACTCATATACCACGAAGCTAACTCTCAGTATGTGGACATGTTGGACTCATCTGCCATGTAGCTAGCACTCTGTGTATGGACATTGGACTAATTTGCGATGTAGCTAGCTTCCGTATATGGAAATGTTGGAGTCATCATCCATGTAGCTAAACTCTGTATATTGAAATGTTTCACTACTCTGTCATGTAGCATATTGGCCTCGTCTGCCATGTAGCCAGCTCTCTCTACATGGTTTTTTTGGACTGATCTGCTATGTAGATTGCTCTGAGTAGATAAAGATATTCAACTTGTCTGCCGTGTAGCTAGCACTCTTAATGTACACATGTTGAACTCATCAGCCTCATAGCTAGCAATCAGTATATGGACATGTTGGACTCAACTGCCATGTAGCCAGCTCTCTGTACATGACCATGCTGGAGTCATCTGCCTGGTAGCTAGCCCTCTAAATATACACATGTTGGACACATCTGAAAAGTAGATAACTCTCAGTATATACACATATTGGACTCATCTGACATGTAGCTAGTACTCTGTATATGGACGTGTTGGGCTAATCTGCCATGTAGCTAGCTCTCAGTATATGGGCACGTTGGATTCATCTGCCATGTAGTTAGAACTCTGTATGTGGACATGTTGCAGTACTCTACCATGTAGCTAGCTCTCAGTATATGGACATATTGGACTCATCTGTCCTGTTGCTAGAACTCTGTATATGGAAATGTTGCACTACACTGCCATGTAGCTAGCTATCTGTATATGTAAATTTTGTACTCGTCTGCCATGTAGCTAGCTCTCTGTACAAAAACGTGATGGTGTGATCTGCTATGTAGGTTACTCTCTGTATATGAAGATATTGGAATTGTCTGCCATGAAGGTAGCTCTCTGTGTATGAAGATATTGGAATCATCAGCCATATAGCCAGCTCTCTCTCTGTATGAACATGTTGGATTAATCTGTCCTGTAGCTAGAACTCTATATATGGAAATGTTGCACTTGTCTGCCATGTAGCTAGCTCTCTGTATATGGACATGTTGGACTCATCAATATTGTAGCCAGCTCTCTGTGTAGGAACATGTTGGATTCATCTGCCTTGTAGCTAGTCCTCTATATATTCACATGTTGGAATCATCTGCCATATAGCTAACTATGAGTACATGGACACATTTGAAATTATCTGCCATGTAGCTAGCTCTCTGTATATGGACATTTTGGTCTCATTGGCCATGTAGCTAGCTCTCAGTGCATGGGTATGTTGGACTGACCTGCCATGTACGTAGCTCCCTGAATTTGATCATGTTGGACATGTCTTTCATGTAGCTATCTATCTGTACATGGATATATTGGACTCATCAGGCATGTAGCCATCTCTCTCTCTGTATGAACATTTTGGACTCATCTGCCTTGTAGGTAGTCCTCTATATATACATGTTGAACTCATCTAACATGTACCTAACTCTCAGTATATGGACATGTTGGACTCATTTGCCATACATCTAGTATTCTGTATATGGAAATGTTGGCGTACTCTGCCATGTACCTAGCTCTCAGTATATGGACACATTGGACTCATATGCCATGAAGCTTGAACTCTGTATATGGAAATGTTGCACTATTCTGCCATGTAGCTAGATCTCTGTATATGGATATTATGGACTCATCTGCCATGTAGTTAGCTCTCTGAGCATGGATATATTGGACTGATCTGTCATGTAGTTAGCTCTCTATATATGAACATATTTGCTTGTATGCCATGTAGCTAACCCTCTGTATATGGACATGTTGTACTCATCAGCCATGTAGCCAGCTCTCTCTGTATGAACTTGTTGGAATAATCTGCTTTGTAGCTAGTCCTCTATATATACACATGTTATACCCATCTGCCATGTAGCTAACTCTCAGAATTTGGACATGTTGGGCTTACCTAACAAGTAGCTAGATTTCTGTATATGGACATTTTGGACTAGTAGGTCATGTAGCTAGCTCTCAGTGCATGGATATGTTGGACTGATCTGCCATGTAGGTAGTCCTCTATATACACATGTTGGGCTCATCTGACATATAGCTAAATCACAGTATATGGACATTTTGGACTCATCTGCCATTTAGCCTGCTCCCTGTGTATGAACATGCTAGTGTCATCTGCCTGGTAACTAGCCCTCTAAATATACACATGTTGGACTCATCTGAAATGTAGATAACTTGCATTATATGGACATATTGGACTCATCTGCCATGTAGCTAGTACTCTGTATATGGACATGTTGACCTACTCTGACATGTAGCTAGCTTTCAGTATATGGGCAAGTTGGATTCATCTGCCACGTATTTAGAACTTTGTATGTGGACAAGTTGGACTACTCTACCATGTAGCTAGCTCTCATTATATGGACACATTGGACTCATCTGTCCTCTAGATAGAACTCTGTATATGGAATTGTTGCACTAATCTGCCATGTAGCTAGCTCTCTGTGTAAGGACATTTTGTTCTCATCTGTCATGTAGCTTTCTCTCTGTGCAAGGATATGATGGAGTGATCTGCCATGAAGGTAGCTCTCTGTATATGAAGATATTGGAATTGTCTGCCATGAAGTTAGCTCTCTATATATGGACATGTTAGATTCATCAGCCATGTAGCCAGCTCTCTCTCTGTATGAAGATGTTGGAATCATCTGCCATGTAGCTATTACACTGTATATGGACATGTTAGACTACTCTTACATGTAGCTTGCTCTCAGTATATGGACAAGTTGGACTCATCGGCCATGTAACTAGAACCCTGTATATGGAAATGTTGCACTACTCTGCCATGTATTTAACTCTCTTTATATGGACACGTTGGCCTCATCTGCGATGTAGCTCGCAATCTGTATATGGAAATGTTGCATTATGCTGCCATGTAGCTAGCTCTCTATATGTGAACATTTTGGAATCATCTGCCATGCAGCTAGCTCTCTATACATGGATATGTTGGACTGATCTGCTAAGTAGGTAGCTCTGAGTATATGAAGGTGTTCGACTTGTCTGCCATGTAGCTAGGGCTCTAAATATACACATGTTGGACTCAAATGACACGTACATTGCAATTAGTATATGGACATATTGGACTCCTCTGCCATGTAGACAGCTCTCTGTGTATGAACATGCTGGACTCATCTGCCCGGGATCTAGCCCTCTAAATATTCACATGTTGGACTTATCTGAAAAGTAGAGAAATCTCAGTATATGGACACATTGTATAATCTGCCATGTAGGTTGTACTCTGTATATGGACATATTGGACTACTCTCCCATGTAGCTAGCTCTCAGTATATGGGCCCATTGGATTCATATGTCATGTAGCTAGAACTCTGAACATGGACTTTTTGGAATACTTTGCCATGTACCTAGCTCTCAGTAAATGGACACGTTGGATTCATCGGCCATGTAACTAGAACCCTGTTTATGGAAAAGTTGCACTACTCTAACATGTATCAAGTTGTCTGTATATGGACACGTTGGACTCATCTGCCATGTTGCTAGAACTTTGTATATGGAAATCCTGGATTATTCTGCCATGTAGCTAGTTCTCTGTAAATGTACATTTTGGAAATGTCTGCCATCTTGCTACATCTCTGTTCATGGATATGTTGTACTGATTTACCATGTAGGTAGCTCTCTGTATATGAACATATAGGATTTCTCTGCCATGGAGCTAGCTCTCAGTATATGGACATGTTGGACTCATCAGCCATGTATACAGTTCTCTGTATATGAACATGTTGGTCTCATCTGCCGTGTAGCAAGCTCTCTAAATATACACCTGTTGGACTCATCTGCCATGTACCTAACTCCCAGTATATGGACATGCTGGACTCATCTGCCAATTAGCTAGTACACTGTATATGGACATGTTGGACTAATCTACCATGTAGCTAGATCTCAGTTTATGGACACGTTGGATTCATCTGTCATGTATCTAGAACTCTGTATAAGGACACGCTGGACTACTCTGACATGTAACTAGATTTCAGTATATGGAAACGTTGGAATCTTCTGCCATGTAGCTAGAACTCTGTATATGGACATTTTACATTTGTCTGCCATGTACCTAACTCTTAGTATGTGGACAAGTTGGGCTCATCTGCCATGTAGCTAACTCTCAGTATATGGACATGTTGAACTAATCTGCCATTTAGCTAGTACTCTGTATATGGACATGTTGGACTACTCTGCCATGTAGCTATATCACCTTATAAGGACAATTTGGAGGAATCTGCCATATAGCTAGTACCCTGAAAATGGAAATGTTGGACTCATCTGCCATGTAGCTAACTCCCAGTACATGGACATGTTGGAATCATCTGCCATGTAGCTGTATATGGACATGTTGGACTACTCTGCCATGTAGGTAGCTCTCAATATATGGGCACGTTGGACTCATCTGCATTGTAGCTAGAACTCTGTATATGGACATAATGGACTACTCTGCCATGTAGCTAGCTCTCTGTGTATGGACACGTTAGACTCATCTGCCATGTAGTTAGAACTCTGTTTATGGAAATGTTGGACTCATCTGCCATGTAGCTGTTGTTGTTGTTGTTGTTGTCAGGTGCCATCGAGTAGGAACCGACTCATAGCG
>NW_006408903.1:381080-393191 GCF_000296735.1 Chrysochloris asiatica
TTTCTCCATTGATAAGAATGTTGTTTATTGGTCCAGTGGTGGTCCAGTGGCCATGTAGCTAGCTCTCAGTATATGGACACTTTGGACTCGTCTGCCATGAAGCAAGATCTCTGTATTTGGAAATGTTGCACTACTCTTCCATGTAGCTAGCTCTCTTTATATGGACATATTGGACTTGTCTGCCAAGTAGCTATGTCTCTGCATATGGGCATGGTGAACGCATCAGCCATAGAGCCAGCTCTCTCTGTATGAATATGTTGAACTCATCTGCTTTGTCGCTAGTCCTGTATATATACACATGTTGGAACCATCTACTATGTAGCTAGAACCCTGTATATGGACATGTTGCACAACTCTGCCATGTACCTAGCTCTCAGTATATGGACACGTTGGACTCATCTGCCATGGGCTCGAACTCTGTATATGGAAATGTTGCACTATTCTGCCCTGTAGCTGGCTCTTTGTATATGGATATTATGGACTCATCTTCCATGTAGCTAGCTCTCTGAGCATGGATATGTTGGACTGATCTGTCACGTAGTTTGCTCTCTGTATATGAACATATTGGACTCGTCTGCCATGTAGCTACCTCTCTGTATAGGGACATGTTGTACTCATCAGCCATGTAGCCAGCTCGCTCTATATGAACATGTTGGAATAATCCGCCTTGTAGCTAGTCCTCTATATATACACATGTTGGACTCATCTGCCATGAAGCTCATTCTCAGTATATGGACACATTAGGCTCATCTACCATGTGGCTAGCTCTCTTTGTATGAACATTTTGGACTCTAAGAATTCACATGGTTAACTCATATTCCACGTAGCTAACTCTCAGTATATGGACATGTTGGACTCATCTGCCATGTAGTTAGCATTCTGTGTATGGATATGTTGGACTAATCTGTCACGTAGCTAGCTCTTGTATATGGACATGTTGGAGTCATCGTCCATGTAGCTAGAACCCTGTATATGGTCATGTTTCACTAGTCTGTCATGTAGCTAGCTCTCTTTATATGGTCACCTTGGACTCATCTGCCATGTAGCTAAAACCCTGTATATAGAAATGATGCACTACTCTGCCATGTAACTACATCTCTGTAAATGGATATGTTGTACTGATCTGCCATGTAGTTAGCTCTCTGTATATGAATACATGGGACTTGTCTGCCATGTACCTAGCTCTCAGTATATTAACATGTTTGACTCATGAACCATGTAGCCAGCTCTCTGGATAAGAACATGTTGGACTCATCTGCCATTTAGCTACCACTCAGGATATGGACATGTTTGATTCATCTACCATGTAGCTAGCTCTCATAATATGGGCACGTTGGATTCATCTTCCATGTTACTAGAACTCTGTATATGCAAATGTTTGACTACTCTGCTATGTAGCAAGCTCTCAGTATATGGATAGGTTGTACTCATCTGCCATGTAGTTAAAACTCTGTATATGGAAATGTTGCAGTAGACTTCCATGTAGCTAGCTCTCTGTATATAGACATTTTGGACTTGTCTGCCATGTAACTTGCTCTGTCTGTATGAACATGTTGATCTCATCTGACTTGTCACTAGTCTTTTATATATACACAATTTAGACTTGTCTGACATGTAGCTAGCTCTCTGTGCATGGATATGTTGGATTGATCTGTCATGTAGATATCTCTCTGTATATGAACATATTGGACTTGTATACATGTAGCTAGCTTTCTGTATATGGACATGGTAGACTCATCAGCCATGTAGCCATCTCTCTCTGTATAAACTTGTTGAACTCATCTGCCTTGTACCTAGTGCACTATATATATACATGTTGAACTCATCTGCCATGTAGCCAGTACTCTGTATATGGACATGTTGGATTACTCTGCCATGTACCTAGCTCTCAGTATATTTTCACGTTGCACTTATCTGCCATGTAGCGAAAACACTGCATATGGAAATGATGCACTACTCTGCCATTTAGCTAGCTCTCTGTATATCTCTGTATATATACATGGTGGACTACTCTGTCATGTAGTCAGCTCTCTGTATATGGACATGTTGGATTACTCTGCCATGTACCTAGCTCTCAGTATATTTTCACGTTGCACTTATCTGCCATGTAGCGAAAACACTGCATATGGAAATGATGCACTACTCTGCCATTTAGCTAGCTCTCTGTATATCTCTGTATATGGACATTTTGGACTCATCATCCATGAATCTAACTCTCTGTGTATGGATGTGTTTGATCGATCTGCCATGTAGTTGGTTCCTTGTATACGAACATATTGGACATGTCTGCCATGTAGCTTGCTCTCTGTATATAGACATGTTGGACTCATCAGCCATATATAAAGCTCTCTGTGTATGAACATGTTGGACTCATCTGAATTGTAGATAGTCCTCTTTATATATACATGTTATACTTATTTGCTATGTAGCTACCTCTCAGTATATGGACACGTTGGACTCATCTAACATATATCTAACTCTCAGTATATAGACACATTGGACTCATCTGCCATGTAGTTAACACTCTGTATATGGAAATGTTGGAATACTCTGCCATGTAGCCAGCTCTCTCTGTGTGAACTTGTTGGACTCATCTGTGTTGTACTTATTCCTCTAAATATACACATGTTGGACTCATCTGCCATGTAGCTAACTCACAGTATATAGACATGTTGGACTCATCTGTCATGTAGCTAGTACCCTGTATATGGACATGTTGGACTACTCTGCCATGTTACTAGCTCTCTGAACATGGACACGGTGGACTTATATGCCATGCAGGTAGTACTCTGTATGTGGATATGTTGGACTACTGTGCCATGTAGCCAGCTCTCATTATATGAGCACTTTTGACTCATCTGCCATTTATCTAGGAATACGTATATAGAAATGTTGCACTACTCTGCCATGCATCTATCTCTCTGTATATGGACATTTTGGACTCTTCTGCCATGTCAATAGCTTTCTGTGCATGGCTATGTTGGACTGATCTGCCATGTAGGTAGCTGCCTGTATATGAACATATTGGACTTGTCTGCCATGTAGCTAGCTCTCTGTACGTGTTGGACTCATCAGCCTTGTAGCCATCTCTCACCATATGAACGTGTTGTTCTCATCTGTCTTGTAGCTAGTCATCTATATATACACATGTTGGACTCATCTGCCATGTAGCTAGGACTCTGTATAGGGACATGTTGGACAACTGTGCCATGTAGCTAACTCTCAGTATATGGACATGTTTCACACATGTGCCATGAAGCTAAAACTCTGTATGTGGAAATGTTGCCCTACTCTGCCATGTAGCTAGCACTCTGTATATGGACATTTTTGACTCTTTTGACATGTACATAGCTCTCTGAGCATGGATATGTTGGATTGATCTGCCATGACGGTAGCTCTCTGTAAATGACCATATTGGAAGTGTCTGCCATGTAACTAGCTCTCTGTATATGAACATATTTGAACTCATCAGCCATGTAGCTAAGTCTCTGTATATGGATATATTGCACTCCTGAGCTATGTAACCAGCTCTCTCTCTAGAAACACGTTGGACACATCTGCCTTGTAGCTAGTCCTCTACAAATAAATGTGTTGGACTCATCTGCCATGTACCTAGTACTCTCTATATGGACAAGTTGGAGTACTCTGCCATGTAGCCAGCTCTCTTTGTATGAACATGTTGGAATCATCTGTCTTGTAGCTAGTCCTCTGAATATACACAGGTTGGACAAATCTGTCATGTAGCTAACTCTCTTTCTAAGAACACATTGGACTCATCATTCATGTAGCTAGGTCTCAGTGCATGGATATGTTGGACTGATCTATATAGGTAGCTCCCTGTATATGAACATATTGGACTTTTCTTCCATGTAGCTAACTCTATGTATGTGGACATGTTAGACACATCAGCCATGTAGCCATCTCTCTCTGTATGATCATGTTGGACTCAGCTGCCTTGTACTTAGTCCTCTATATAAACACATGATTGACTCATATGCATGTAGCTAACTCTCAGTATATGGGCATGTTGGGCTCATCTGCCATGTAGCTAGTTCTCAGTATATGGACACGTTGGACTCATCTACCATGTACCTAGAACTCTGTATATGGAAATGTTGGAATACTCTGCCATGTAGCCTTCTCTCTGTATATGGATATTATGGACTTGTCTGTCTTTTATCTAGCTCTCTGTGCATGGATATGTTGGACTGATCAGTCATGTAGGTAGCTCTCTGTATATGAACATGTTGGACTTGTCTGCCACATAGCTATCTCTTGGTATATGAACATGTCGGACTCATCTGCCTTGTCCCTAGGCCTCTATATATAAACATGTTGGACTCATTTACCATGTAGCTAACTCTAAGTATATAGAAATGTTGGACTCACCTGCCATGAAGCTATCTATCAGTATAAGGACATGTTGGAATCATCTGCCATGAAACTAGGATTCTGTGTATGGAAATGTTGGACTAGTCTGCCAAATAGCTAGTTCTCAGTATATGGACACCTTGGATTCATCTGCCATGTATCTAAAACTCTGTATAAGGAAATGTTGCACTAGTCTGCCATTTAGCTAACTCTCTGTATATTGATATTTTGGACTGATGTCATGTATTTAGCCCTCTGTATATGAAAATATTGCAGTTTTCTTTCATGTAGCTCGCTCTCTGTATATGGAAACTGAGGACTCGTTTGCTACGTAGCTAGCTTTCTGCACATGGATATGTTGGACTGATCTGTCATGTAGGTAGCTTTCTGTAGATGAACATATTGGACTTGTCTGCCATTAAGCTAGCTTTCTGTACATGGACATGATAGACTCATCATCCATGTAGCCATCGCTCTCTTTATGAACTTGTTGAACTCATCTGCCTTGAAGATAGTCCTCTATATATACACATGTTGAATTCATCTGACATGTAGCAAGTACTCTGTTTATGGACAAGTTGGACTACTCTGCCATGTAGCCAGCTCTCTCTGTATGATCATAATGGATTCATCTTCCTTGTAGCTAGTCCTCTATATATACACATGTTGGACTCATCTGCCATGTAGCTAATATTCTGTATAAGGAAATGTTGGATTACTCTGCCATATAGCTACCTCTCAGTATATGGACAAGTTGGAATCATCTGCCATGTAGCTAGAACCCTGTACATGGAAATGTTGCACTACTCTGCCATTTAGCTAGCTCTCTGTATATGGACATTTTGGATTCATCTGCCATGTAGCTAGCTCTCTGTGCATGCATATGTTGGACTGATCTGCCATGTAGGGAGCACTATGTAAATGAACATATTGGACTTGTCTGACATGTAGCTAGCTCTTTGTATATGAACATGTAGGACTCATCAGCCATGTAGCAAGCTCTCTCTATATGAACATGTTGGAATCATCTGCCTTGTAGCTAGTCCTCCATATATACACATGTTGGACTTATCTGCCATGTAGCTAACTCTCAGTATATGGACATGTTGGACTCATCTGCCATGTATTTAGTACTCTGTATATGGACATGTAGAACTCAGCTACCATGTAGCTAGCTCTCTGTATATTGACACATTGGACTCATCTGCCATGTAGCTAGAACTCTGTAAATGGAAATGTTGCACTACTCTGCTATGTAGCTAGCTCTCTGTTTATGGACATTTCACCCATCTGCCATGCAGTTGGCTCTCTGTGCATGGATATGTTGCACTGATCTTCCATGTAGGTAGCTCTCTGTTTATGAACATATTGGAATTGTCTGCCATGTAGCTACCTCTCTGTATATGGACATGTTTGTCTCATCAGCCACGTAGACTTCTCTTTCTGTATGAACATGTTGGAGTCATCTGCTATGAAGTTATTCTTCTATTTATAATCATGTTGGACTCATGTGCCATGTAGCTAACTCTAAGGATATGCAAATAATGGACTCATCTCCCATTTATCTAAATCTCAGTATTTGGACATGTTGGATTCTTCTGCCATGTAGCTAATTCTCAGTATATGGACACGTTGGAGTCATCTGCCATGTAGCTAGTATTCTCTATATGGAAATATAGGACTACTCTGCCATTTAGTATATGGACACGTCGGACTCATCTACCATGTAGCTAGAACTTTGTATATGGAAATGTTGCACTACTCTGCCATGTAGCTAGCTCTCTGTATATAGATATTATGGACTCGTCTGTGATGTAGCTAGCTCTCTGAGCATGGATATGTTGGACTGATCTGTCATGTAGGTAGCTCTCTGTATATGAACATATTGGACTCTTCTGCCATGTAGCTACCTCTCTGTATATGGACATGTTGGACTCATCAGCCATGTAGCAAGCTCTCTCTATATGAACATGTTGGAATCATCTGCCTTGTAGCTAGTCCTCTATATATACATTTAGCCAGCTCTCTCTGTATGAACATGTTGGACTCATTTGCCTTGTCACTAGGCCTCTCTATATAAACATGTTGGACTCATCTGCCATGTAGCTAACTATAAGTATATGGGCATGCTGGACTCACCTGTCATGTGGCTAACTCTCAGTATATGGGCATGTTGAAATCATTTGCCATGTAGCTAGTATTCTGTATATGGAAATGTTGGACTATTCTGCCATTTAACCAGCTCTCTGTATATTGACATTTTGAACTGATTTGTCATGTAGTTAGCTCTCTATATATGAGATTATTGGAGTTTTCTGCTATGTAGCTAGCTCTCTGTATATGGATATTTTGGACTCATCTGCCATGCAACTAGCTCTCTGTGCATGGATATGATGGACTGATCTGTCATGTACATAGATCTCTTTATATTAACATATTGGACTGTCTGCCATGTAGCTAACTTTCTGTACATGGAAATGTTAGACTCATCAGCAATGTAGACATCTCTCTCTGTATGAACATGTTGAACTCATCTGCCTTGTAGCTAGTCCTCTATCTATACACATGTTGAACTCATCTGCCATGTAGCTAGTACACTGTATAAGGACATGTTGGATTACTCTGCCATGTAGCTAGCTCTCTGTATATGGACATTTTGGAGTCATCAGCCATGAAACTAATTCTCTGTGCATGGATGTGTTGGACTGATCTGCCATGTAGATAGCTGTCTGTATATGAACATATTGGACTTGTCTGCCATGTAGCTACCTTTTTGTATATGGACACTTTGGATTCATCTGCCATGTAGCTACTCTTAGTATATGGACACATTGGACTCATCTGCCATGTGGCTAATACTTTGTATATGGAAATATTGGAATGCTCTGCCATGTAACTAGGTCTCAGTATATGGACACGTTGGATTCATCTGCCATGTAGCTAAAACTCTGTAACTGGTCATTTTGTACTCATCTGCCATGAAGCTAGCTCTCTGTGCATGGATATGTTGGACTGATCTGCCATGTAGGTAGCTCTCTGTAAATGAACATATTGGACTAGTCTCTCAAGTAGCTAGTTCTCTGCATATGGACATGTTGGACTCACCAGCCATGTAGCCAGCTCTCTTTGTATGAACACTTTGGACTCATCTGCCTTGTCGCTAGGCCTTTATATATAAACATGTTAGTACATATCTGCCATGTAGCTAACTCTAAGTATATGGACATGTTGGACTTATCTGCCGTGTAGCTATTCCAATGTATATGGACATGTTGGACTACTCTGCCATGTATCCAGCTCTCAGTATATGGGCACGTTGGGCTCCTTTGCCATGTATCTAGAACTCTGTATATAGAAATGTTTCACTACTCTGCCATGTATCTAGCTCTCTGTATATGAACATTTTGGACGCATCTGCCATGTAGCTAGCTCTCTGTGCATGGATATGTTGAACTGATGTGCCATGGAGGTGGCTCCCTCTATATGAACATTTTGGACTTGTCTGCCGTGTAGCTAGCTCTCTGTATATGGACATTTTGGACTCATCAGCCATGTAGCCAACTCTCTGTGTATGAACATTTTGGACACTTCTGCCTTGTAGCTAGCCCTCTATATATACACATGCTGGACATATTTGCCATGTAGCTAGTATTCTGAATGTGTAAATGTGGGACTACCCTGCCATGTAGCTAGCTGTCAGTATATGGACACATTGGACTCATCTGCCCTGTAGCTAGAACGTATATGAAAATGTTGCTCTATTCTGCCATTTAGCTAGCTCTCTATATTGACATTTTGCACTGATCTGCCATGTAGCTAGCTCTCTGTATATGAACATATTTGACTTGTGTGCCATGTAGATAGCTCTCTGCATGTGGACATTTTGACCTATTCTGCCATGTAGCTAACACTCTGTGCATGCATATGTTGGACTGATCTGTCATGTAGGTATCTCTCTGTATATGAACATATTGGACTTGTCTGCCGTGTAGGTAGCTCTCTGCACATGGACATGTTGGTCTCATCAGCCATATAGCCATCTCTCTATCTATGACCACATTGATCTCATCTGTCTTTTAGCTAGTCTTCTATATATACACAGGTTGGACTCATCTGCCATGTAGCTACCTCTCAGTATATGGACACGTTGGACTCATCTGCCATGTAGATAACTCTCAGTATTTGGACACATTGGACTCATCTGCCATTTAGCTAATACTCTGTATATGCAAATGTTGGACTTCTCTGCCATGTAGCTAGGTCTCAGTATATGGACACATTGGTCTCATCTTCCATGTATCTAGAACTCTGTATATGGTAATGTTGCACTACTCTGCCATGTAGCTTACTCTCTGTATATGGACATTTTGTTCTCATCTGCCATAAACTAGCTCTCTGTGCATGGATATATTGGACTGATTTGCCATGTAGCTATTACATTATATATATATTGGACTACTCTCCATGTATCCAGTTCTCAGTATATGGGCACGTTGGACTCATTTGCTATGTATCTATAACACTGTATATAGACATGTTGCAATACTCTGCCATGTATCTAGCTCTCTGTATATGGACATTTTGGACTCATCTGCCATGTAGCTAGCTCTCTGTGAATGGATATGTTGGACTGACCTGCCATGTAGGTAGCTCCCTCTATATTAACATATTGGACTTGTCTGCCATGTAGCTAGCTCTCTGTATATGGACATGTTGGACTCATCTGCCATGTAGACAGCTCTCTCTGTATGAACATGTTGGACTCATCTGCCTTGTAGCTATTCCTCTATATATACACATATTGGACTCATCTGCTATGTAGCTAACTCTCAGTATATGGACATGTTGGATCCATCTTCCATTAACTAGTACTCTGTATATGGTCATGTTGGACTCCTCTGCCATGTAACTAGAACTCTGTATATGAAAATGTTGCACTACTCTGCCCTGTAGCAAGCTCTCTGTATATGGATATTATGGACTCGTCTGTCATGTTGTTATCTCTCTGAGCATGGATATGTTGGACATATCTGCCATGTATTTAGCTCTCTGTACATGAACATATTGGACTTGTCTGCCATATAGCTAGCTCTCTGTATATGGACAGTTTGGACTCAGAAGCCATGTAGTCACCACACTCTGTATGAACACGTTGGATTCCTCTGCCTTGTTGCTAGGACTCTCTATATAAACATGTTGAATTCATCTGTACTGTACCTGACTATCAGTATATGCATAAGTTTGACTCATCTGCCACGTAGTTAGCATTCTGTATATTAACATATTGGACTTATCTGCCATGTAGCTAGCTCTCTGTATATGTACATTTTGGACTCAACAACCATGCAGCCTGCTCCGTCTGCATGAACATGTTATACTCATCTGGCTTGTAGCTAGTCCTCTTTATATTCATATGGTGGACTCATCTTCCATTTGCTAGTATGGACATGTTGGCCAACTCTGTCATGTAGCTGGCTCTCAGTATATGGTCACATTGGACTCATGTGTTATTTAACTAGCTCTCTGTGCATGGATATGTTGGCTGGTCTGACATGTAGATATCTCTCTGTATATCAACATATTAACCTTGTCTGCCATGTAGCTAACTCCCAGTATATGGACACGTTGAACTCATCTGCCATGTAGATAACTCTCAGAATATGACACGTTGAACTCATCTGCCATGTAGCTAGTACATTTTAAATGGACATGTTGGATTACTCTGCCATGAAGCTAACTCTCAATATATGGACATGTTGTACTGATCTGCCATGTAGCTAGTACATTGTATATGAACATGTGGGACTATTCTGCCAAGTAGCTACCTTTCAGCATATGGGCACGTTGGACTCATGTGCTATTTAGCTAGCTCTCTGTGCATGGATATGTTGGACTAATCCGCCATGTAGGTAGCTCTCTGTATATGAACACATTGGACTTGTCTGCAATGTAGCTAGGTCTCTTTATTTGAACATGTTGGAATGATTAGCCATGTAGCCAGTGCTTTCTGTATGAACTCATTGGACTCATCTGCCTTATCACTAGGCCTCTCTATATAAACATGATGGACTCATCTGCCATGTAGCTATCTCTCAGTATATGGACATGTTGGACTCATCTGCCATATAGCTAACTCTCAGTATATGGACATTTTGGACTCATCTGCCATATAGCTAACTCTCAGTATATGGACACGTTGTACTCATCTGCCATGTAGCTAGAACACTGTATGTGGAAATGTTGCAATACTCTGCCATATAACTAGCTCTCTGTATATGGAAATGTTGGTCTCATCTGCCATGTAGCTAGCTTTCTGTGCATGTATGTGTTGGACTGATCTGCCAGGTAGGTAGCTCTCTTTATATGAACATATTGGACTTTTCTGCCATGTAGCTAGCTCTCTGTATGTGAACATGTTGGACTCATCAGCCATAAAGACAGCTCTCTCTGTAAGAACATGTTGGACTCATCTGCCTTGTAGCTAGTCCTCTATATATACACATGTTGGAATCATCTGCCATGTTGCTAACTCTCAGTATATGAATGTGTTGGACTCTTGTGCCATGTAGCTAGTACTCTGTATATGGACATGTTGGATTATTCTGCCATGTAGCTCCCTCTCAGTATATGGAAACGTTGGACTCATCTGTCATGTAGCTAGAACTCTGTATATGGACATGTTGCACTACTCTGCCATGTAGCTAGCTCTCTGTATATGGACATTTTTGACTCGCCTTCCATGTAGCTCGCTCTCTATGCATGGGTATGCTGGACAGTTCTTACATTTAGGTAGATCTCTGTAAATGAACATATTGTACATGTCTGCCTTTTAGGTAGCTCTCTGTTTATGAACATGTTGCACTCATCAGCCATGTAGCCATCTCTCTCTGTATTAACATGTTGGACTCAATTGCGTTGTAGCTAATTGTCTATATATACACATGTTGGAATCACGTGCCATGTAGCTAACTCTCAATATACGGACATGTTGGACTACTCTGCCATGTTGCTAGCTCTCTGTATATGGACATGTTGCATTCATCTGCATGTAGCGAGAATTCTGTATATGGAAATCTTGCACTACTGTGCTATGTAGCTAGCTCTCTGTATATGGACATTTTGGACTCATCTGCTATGAAGCTAGCTCTCTGTGCATGCATGTGTTGGAATGATCTGCCATGTAGGTAGCTTTTTTATATGAAAATATTGGTCTTTTCAGACATGTAGCTAGCCCTCTGTATATAGACATGTTGGACTCATCATCCATGTGGCCAGCTCTCTGTGTATGAACATATTGGACTCATCTGCCTCGTAGTTATTCTGCTATATATACACAAGTCCGACTCATCTAACATGTAACTATCTCTCAGTATATGAACACGTTGGACTTATTTGCCATTTGTTAAAACTCTGTGTATGGACATGTTGGGCTAATCTGCCCTGTCCATCTCTCAGGATATGGACACATTGGATTCATCTGCCATCTAGCTAGAACTCTGTGTATAGAAATGTTGAACTACTCTGCCTTATAGCTAGTACTCTGTATTTGGACATGTTGGACTACTCTGCCATGTAGAAAGCTCTCAATATATGGACACGATGGACATTTCTGCCTTGTAGCTTGAACTCAGTATATGGACATTTTGGTCTCGTTTGTCATATAGCTAACTCTCAGTATATGGACATGTTGTACTCATCGGCGTGTAGCTAACTGTCAGTATGTGGACATGTTGGACTCAT
>NW_006408903.1:393381-409566 GCF_000296735.1 Chrysochloris asiatica
GTGGACATGTTGGACTCATCTGCCATGTAGCTAACTCTCAGTATATGGACATCTTGGACTCATCTGTCATGTAGCTAGCTCACTGTGCATGGATATGTTGGACTGATCTGCCATGTAGGTAGCTCCCTGTATAAGAACATATTGGATTTGTCTGCCACGTATCTAACTCTCTGTATATGGACATGTTGGATTCATCAGCCATGGAGCCAGCTCTCTCTGTATGAACATGTTGGATTCATCTACCTTTTAGCTAATCCTCTCTATATACACATGTTGGACTCATCTGCCATGTAGCTAACTCTCAGTATATGCATATGTGGACTCATCTGCCATGTAGCTAGTACCCTGTATATGAACATGTTGGTCTACTGTGCAAAATAGCTAACTCTCAGTATATGGACACATTGGACACAACTGTCATGTAGCTAGAACTCTGTGTATTGAAATGTTGCACTACTCTGCCATGTAGCTACCTCTCTGTAGATGGACATTTTGTACTTGTCTGTCATGTAGCTAGCACTCTGTACATAGATCTGATGGACCGATCTACTATGTAGTTAATTCTCTGTACATGAAGATATTGGACTTTTCTGCCATTTACCTAGCCTTCTGAATATTCATATGTTGGACTCATCTGCACATAGCTAACTCCCAGTATATGGACATGTTGGACTCATATGTCATGTAGCCAGCTATCTCTGTATGAACATCTTGGACTCATCTTACTTGAAGTTAGTCCTCTAAATATACACATGTTGGACTCATCTGCCATGAAGCTAACTCTCAGTATATGGACATGTTGGACTCATCTGCCATTTTGCTAGTACTCTGTATATGGAAATGTTGTATTATTCTGCCATCTAGCTAGCTCTCAGTATATGGACATGTTGAACTCATCTGCCATGTAGCTAGAACTCTGTATGTGGAAATGTTGCACTACTCTGCTATTTAGCTAGCTCTTTGTGTATGGAAACGGACTCATCTGCCATGTATCTAGAACCTTGTATATGGGCAGGATGGACCACTCTGCCATGTAGCTAGCTCTCCATATATGGACACGTTGGTCATCTGCCAAGTAGCTAGAACCCTGTATATGCAAATGTTACACTAGTATGCATTGTAGCTAGCTCTCTGTATATGGACACTTTGATCTCATCTGTCATGTAGCTAGTACTCTGTATGTGGACATGTTGGACTACTCTGCCATGTAGCAAGCTCTCTGTATATGGACATGTTGGGCTCATCAGCCACACAACCAGTTCTTTTTGTATGAACATGTGGGCTCATCTGCCAAGTAGCTATTACTATGTATTTGGACATCTTGGACTACTCTGACATGTAGCTAGCTCTCAGTATATGGTCACGTTAGACTCATATGCCATGTAGCTAAAACTCTGTGTATGGAAATTTTGCAATACTCTGCCATGTATCTTACCCTCTCTGTATATGGACATTTTGGACTCATCTGCCATGTAGCTACAACTCTGTATATGGACATGTTGGACTACTCTGCCATGTAGCAAGCTCTCTATATATGTACATGTTGGACTCATCAGCCATATAGCCAGTTGTCTTTGTATGAACATGTTGTACTCATCTGCCTTGTAGCTATCTCTCAGTATTTGTACAAGTTGGACTATTCTGCCATGCAGCAAGTACTCTATATATGGACATGGTGGACTACCACACCATGTTGTTAGCTCTCAGTATATGGAAATTTTGGATTCATCTGCCATCTAGCTAAAACTCTGTATATGGAAATGTTGCGCTATTTTGCCATGTAGCTAACTCTCTGTATATGGACATGTTGGCTTTTTCTGCCATGTAGCTAGCTTTCTGTACATGGATATGTTGGACTGATCTGCCATGTAGGTAGCTCTCTGAATATGAACATATTAGATGTGTCAGCCATGTAGCTAACTCTCTGTATATGGACATGTTGGATTCATCAGTCATGTAGCCAGCTCTCTCTGTATGAACAAGTTAGACTCATCTTACTTGTAGCTAGTTCCCTATATATACACTTTTGGACTCATCTGACATGTGGCTAGTACACTGTATATGGACATGTTGTACTACCCTGCTATGTAGCTACCTCTCAGTATATAGACACATTGGACTCATCTGCCATGTAGCTAGAACTCTGTATATGGAAATGTTGCACTACTCTGCCATGTAGCTAGCTCTTTGTATATGGACATTTTGGACTTGTCTGCCATGTCGCTAGTTTCTGTGCATGGATATGTCGGACAGACCTGCCATGTGGGTAGTTCTCTGTATATTAACATATTGGATTTGTCTGCCATGTAGCTAGCTCTCAGTATATGGACATGTTGGACTCATCAGCCATGTATCCATCTTACTCTGTATGAACATGTTGCACTCAACTGCCTAGTATCTTGCTCTTAGTTTATTGACACGTTGGATCAATCTGCCATGTAGCTAGAACTCGGTATATGGAAATGTTGCACTCCTCTGTCATGTAGCTATCCCTCTGTATATGGACATTTTGGACTCGTCTGCCATGTAGCTAGAACTCTGTATATGGATATGTTGCACTGCTCTATCATGTAGCTAGCTCTCTGTACATGGATATGTTGGACTCATTTGCTATGTAGGTAGCTCTCTGTATATGAAGATATTGAACTTGTCTGCCATGTAGCTAGCCCTCTAAATATACACATGTTGGACTCCTCTACTACATAACTAACTATCAGTATATGAGGTGTTGTACTCATCTGCTATGTAGTTAGCTCTCTGTATATGAACATGTTGCACTCACCTCCCTTGTAGCTAGCCCACTATGTATATGCATGTTGGATTCATCTACAATGTAGCTAACTTTCAGTATATGGACATGCTGGACTCATCTGCCATGTAGCTAGAACTCTTTATATGGACATGTTGGACTATTCTGCCATGTAGCTAGCTCTCAGTATATGGACACGTTACACCCATCTGCCATGTAGCTAAAACTCTGTATATGGAAATGTTACACTACTTTGCAATGTAAGTAGCTCTCTGTATATGAGCACGTTGAACTCATCTGCCATGTAGCTAGAACACTGTATATGGACATGTTGGACACTCTGCCATGTAGGTAGCTCTCAGCATATGGACACGTTACACCCATTTGCCATGTAGCTAAAATACTGTAAATGGAAATGTTGCACTACTTTGCCATGTAGCTAGCTCTCAGTATATGGACACGTTGGACCCATCTGCCATGTTACTAGATCTCTATATAAGGAAATGTGTCACTACTCTACCATGTAGCTAGCTCTGTTTATATGGACATTTTGGAATTGTCTGCCATGTAGCTAGCTCTCTGTGCATGGATATATTGGACTAATCTACCATGTAGATAGCTCACTGTTTATGATCATATTGGACTTGTCTGCCATGTAGCTAGCTCTCTTTATATGGACAAGTGTCACTCATTAGCCATGTAGCCAGCTCTCTCTGTATGAACATGTTGGACTCATCTGCCTTGCAGCTAATCCTCTAGATATACATATATTGGATTCATCTGCCATGTAGCTAACTTTCATTATATGGATATGTTGGATTCATTTGTCATGTAGCTAGTACTATGTATATGGACATGTTGGACTACTCTGCCATGTGGCTAGCTCTCAGTATATGGACACATAGAACTCCTCTGCCTTGTAGCTGGCTCTCTGTATATGCACTCATTGGACTCATCTGACATGTAGTTAGAACTCTGTTTATGAAAATTTTGTACTACTCTGCCATGCAGCAAACTATCTGTATATGGAAATTTTCTCCTCGTCTGCCATGTATCTACCTCTCTGTGCATGGATACCTTAGACTGATCTGTCATGTCAGTAGCTCTCTGTATATGAACATATTGGAATAGTCTGCCATGTAGGTAACTCTCTGTATATGGACATGTTGGACTCATCAGCCATATAGATAGCTCTATGTGTGTGAACATTTTCGATTCATCTGCTTTGTAGCTAATCCTCTATATATACATGTTGTACTCATCTGCCATGTAGCTAACTCTCAGTATATGGACATGTGAGACTCATCTGCCGTGTAGCTAGTACTCTGTATATGGGCATGTTGGACTACTCCGCCATGTAGCTAACTCTCAGTATATGGACACGTTGGACTCATCTGCCATGTAGCTAGTAGTCTCTATTTGGACATGCTTAACTACAATGCCATGTAGCTAGCTTTCACTATATGGTCATGTTGTACTCGTCTGCCATGTAGCTAGAGATGTATACATGGAAATGTTGCACTGCTCTGCCAAGTAGCTAGCTCTCTGAATATGAAAATTTTGGACTCGTCTGCCATGTAGCTAGCTCTCTGTGCATGGATATCATGGACTGATCTGCCATGTAAATAGCTCTCTGCATATAAACATATTGTATTGTTTGCCATGTAGTTAGGTCTCAGTATATGGATATGTTGAACTCATCTGCCATGTAGCTAGAGCTCTGTATATGTAAATGTTGAACTACTCTGCCTTGCAGCTAACTCTCTGTTTATGGACATTTTGGACTCACCTGCCATATAGCTAGCTCTCTTTGCATTAATATGTTAGACTCATCTGCCATGTAGGTAGTTCTCCTTATATGAACATAACTGGAATTTACTGCTATGTTGCTAGCTCACTTTATATGGTCATTTGGAACGCTTTAGCCTTGTAGCTAGCTCTCTCTGTATGAACATGTGGTACTCATCTGCCTTATAGCTAGTCCACTATATATACACCTGTTGGACTCATCTGTCATGTGGCTAACTCTCAGTATGTGGACATGTTGGATTCACCTGCCACGTAGCTAGCACTCTGTATATAGACATTTTGGAGTCCTCTGCTATGTAGCTAGAACACTGAATATGGACAAGTCGGACGACTCTGCTATGTAGCTAGCTGTCAGTATAAGGACACGCAGGCATCATTACAATGTACCTAGCTCTCCTTGTATGGACATTTTGGACTTGTATGCCATGTAGCTAGCTCTCTGTATATGGACATGTTGGACTCATCAACCATGTAGCCAGCTCTCTCTGTATGAACATATAGGACTCATCTTCCTTGAAGCAATTACACTCTATATACACATGTTAGACTAATCTACCCTGTAGCTATCTCTCAGTATATGGACATGATGAATTCATCTGCCATGTAGCTATAACACAATATATGGAATTATTGCACTACTCTGAATTGTAGCTAGCTCTCTTTATATGGACACATTGATCTCATCTTCCATATAGCTAGAACTCTCTATATGGAAATGTTCCACTGCTCTGTCTTGTAGCTAGCTCTATGTATATGGACATTTTGGACTCCTCTGCCATGTAGCTAACTCTCTGTACATGGATATGTTCGATTTATCTGACATGTAGGTAGCTCTCTGTATATGAACATATAGGGCTTGTCTGCCATGTAGCTAGCTCTCAGTATATGGACATAATGGACTCATCAGCCATGCAGCCAGCTGTCTGTGTATGAACATGTTGGACTCTTCTGCCTTGTAGCTAGCAATCTAAATATACACATGTTGGAATCATTTGCCATGTATCTAACTCTCAGTATATGGACATGTTGGACTCATCTGCCATGTAGCTACTACTCTATATATTGACATGTAGGACTACTCTGTCATTTAGCCAGGTCTCAATATATGGACATGTTGGACTACTCTGCCATGTAGCTGGAACTCTGAATATGGAAATGGTGCACTACTCTTCCATGTAGCTAGCTCTCTGAATCTGGACATTTTGTACTCGTCTGCCATGTAGCTAGCACTCTCTACATGGCTATGATGGACTGATATGCTATGTATTTATCTCTCTTTATATGAAGATATTGGACTTCTCTGCCATGTAGCTAGCTCTCTAAATATTCACATGTTGGACTCATCTGCTATATAGCTAACTCGCAGTATATGGACATTTGGACTCAACTGCCATGTAGTCAGCTCGTTGGGTATGAACATGTTGGACTCATCTTCCTTGTAGATAGCTCTCTAAATATACACATGTTGGACCCATCTGCCATGACGCTAACTCTTAGTATATGGACATGTTGAACTCATCTGCCATGTAGCTACAGCTCTGTATATGGACATGTTGGACTATTCTGCCATATAGCTAGCTCTCAGTATATGGACATGTTGGACTCATCTACCATGTAGCTAGAAGTCTGTATATGGACATTTTGGACTACTCTGCATGGTAGCTAGTTCTCTGTATATGGACACTTTGATCTCATCTGCCATGTAGCCAGAACTCTGTATATGGAAATGTCGCACTACTCTGTCATGTAGCTAGCTCATCATATATGGACAATTAGAAATCATCAGCCATGTAGCCATCTTTTTGTGTATAAACATTATGACTCATCTGCCTTGTGGCTAGCTCTCTAAATATACACATGTTGGACTCATCTGCCATGTATCTAATTCTTAGTATATGGACATGTTGGATTCATCTGCCATGGAGCTAGTACTCTGTATATGGACATGTTGGATTATTCTGTCATGTAGGTATCTCTCAGTATATGGACACGTTGGACTACTCTGACATGTATCTAGGACTCTGTATATTTGGAAATGTTGACTACTCTACCATGTAGCTGGCTCTCTGTATATGGACACGTTGAACTCATCTGCCAAGTAGCTAGAACTTTGTATATGGAAATGTTACAGTACTCTGCCATGTAGCTAACTCTTTGTATATGGACATTTTGTATTTGTCTGCCATGTAGCTAGCACTCTGTACATGGATCTGATGGATTGATCTGCTATGTAATTAACTCTTTGTATATGAAGATATTGGACTTCTCTGACATGTACCTAGCCCTCTGAATATTCATATGTTGGATTCATCTTCCACATAGTTAACTCCCAGTATATGAATATGTTGGACTCATCTGTCATGTAGCCAGCTCTCTCTGCATGAAGATCTTGGACTCATCTGACTTTTAGTTAGTCCTCTGAATATACACATGTTGGAATCATCTGCCATATAGCTAGAACTCTGTATATGGAAATGTTGCACTATTCTGCCATGTAGCTAACTCTCTGTATATGGACATATTGGACTCATCTGCGATGTAGCTAGAATTCTTTATATGGAAATGTTGCAATACTATGCCATGTAGCTAGCTCTCTATGCAAGGAAATGTTGGACTGATCTGCCATGTATGTAGCTCTCTGTATATCAACATATTGGACTTCTCTGCCATGTATCTAGTTGTTAGAATATGGATAGGTTGGACTCATCTGCATGTAGCAAGAACTCTCAATATGGAAATGTTGCACTACTCTGCCATGTAGGTAGCTCTCTGTATGTGGACAATTTGGAATCTTCTGCCATGTAGCTACGTATCTGTACATGGATATGTTTGACAGATCTGCTATGTAGGTAGCTCTTTGTATATGAAGATGTTGAATTTGTCTTCCATGTAGCTAGCTCTCTATATAAGGACATGATTGACTCATCAGCCATATACTCAGGTGTGTGTGTATGAACATATTTGTCTCATCTGTCTTGTAGCTAGCCCTCTAAATATACACATGTTGGATTCATCCGTGATGTAGTTAGTTATTAGTATATGAACATGTTGAACTCATTTGCCATGTAGCTAGTACACTGTATATGGACTTGTTGGACTACACTGTCATGTAGCTATTTCTCGGTATACAGACACTTTGTACTCATCTGCCATGTACCTAGAACTCTGTATATGGAAATGTTGCACTACTCTGCCATGTAGCTAGCTCTCTGTAATGGAAAGGTTGAACTAATCTGCAAAGTAGCTGGAACTTTGTATATGGAAATATTGCACTATTCTGACATGTAGCTAGCTCTCTGTATATGGACATTTTGTACTTGTCTGCCATGTAGCTAGCACTTTGTACATGGATATGTTAGACTGATCCGCCATGTAGGTAGATCTCTGTATATAAAGATATTTGACTTTTCTGCCATGTAGCTAGCTCTCAGTATATGGACATGCTGGATTCATCTGCCATGTAGTTAATACTCTGTATATTTACTGTTTGGACTATCCTGCAATGTAGCTAGCTCTTGGTATATGGACATATTGGACTCATTTGCCACGTAGCCAGCTCTTTATGTATGAACATGTTTGACTCATCTGCCTTGTGGTTACCCTTCTAAATATACAAATGTTGGATTCATCTGCCAAGTAGCTATCTCCTAATATATGCACATGATTTATTACTCTTTCATGTAGCTAGTACTTTATATATGGACATGTTGGACTACTCTGCCATGTAACTAGCTCTCTATATATGGACACATTGGACTCATCTGCCACATAGCTAGAACCCTGAATATGGAAATGTTGCATTACTCTTCATTGTAGCTAGCTCTCAGTATATGGACACGTTGATAAGATCTGTCATGTAGCTAAAACTGTCTATATGGAAAGGTTGCAATACTCTGCCATGTTGGTAGCTCTCCATATATGGACACATTGGACTCATATGCCATGTAGCTAGAACTCAGTATATGGAAATGTCACACTACTCTGCCATGTATCTAGTACTCTGTATATGGACATATTGGACTACTCTACCATGGAGATAGCTCTCTGTATATGGACATTTTGGATTCATCTGCCATGTAGCTAGCTCTCTGTGCATGGATATGTTGGATTGATCTTCCATGTAGTTAGCTCTCCAAATATGAACATATTGACCTTGTCTGCCATGTAGCTAGCTATCATTATATGGACATGTTGGAACCATCAGCCATGTAGCATGCTCTCTGTGTTTGAGAATGTTGAACTTACCTGCCTTGTAGTTAGTCCTCTACATATACACATGTTGGATTCATCTGCCATGTAGCTCACTCTCAGTATATGGATATGTTGGACTCATCAGTCATGGAGCCTAGGCTCTGTGTATGAGAATGTTGGACTCACCTTCCTTGTAGCTAGTCCTCTATATATACACATGTTGGACTCATCTGCCATGTAGCTAGTACTCTGTATATGGGCATGTTGGACTATTATGCCATGTTGGTATATCTCAGTATACAGACACGTAGCCATGTAGTTAGAATTCTGTATATGCAAATGTTGCACTACTCTGCATGATGCTATTTTTCAGTATATGGACATTATGGACTCGTCTGCCATGTAGCTAGCTCTCTACATGTATATGTTGGATTGATCTGCCATGTAGATAGCTCACAGTATAGGAACATGTTTGACTCATCTGCCATGTAGCCAGCAATCTGTGTATGAAAATGTAGGACTCATCTACCATGTAGCTAGAAAACTGTATATTGACATGTTGGACTACTCTGTTATGTAGCTAGATCTCACTATATGGCACGTTGGACTCATCTGCCATGTAGCTAGAACTCTGTATATGGAAATGTTGCAATACTCGGTCATGTAGCTATCTCTTTGTATATGGACATGTTTGAGTCGCCTGCCATGTAGCTAGCTCTCTGTACATGTACATGTTGCACTGATCTGCCATGTAGGTAGCTCTCTGTATATGGACAAGTTGGACTCATAAGGCATGTAGCTAGTACTCTGTATATGGACATGTTGGACTACTCTGCTATGTAGCTAGCTCTCTGTTTATGGACATTTTTTACATATCTGCCATATAGGTAGCTCTGTGTGCATGGATAGGTTAGACTGATCTGCCATGTAGGTAGCTCTCTGCATTTGAATATATTGAACTTGTCTGCTATGTATCTAGCTCTCAGTATATGTACATATTGGACTCATCAGCAGTATAGTCAACTCTTTCAGTATGAACATGTTGGACTGATCTGCTACTCATCTGCCATGTAGCTAATACTCAGCATATGGACATGTTGGACTCATCTCCATGTAGCCAGTACTCAGTACATGGACACGTTGGACTCATCGCCATGTAGCTAGAACATTGTATATGGAAATGTTTCACTGCACTTCCATGTAGCTAGCTCTCTGAATATGGACATTTTGGACTCGTCTGCCATATTGCTATCTCTCTGTCCATGGATATGATGGACTGATATGCCATGTAGGTAGCTCTCTGTATATGAACTTATTGGACTTTTCTGCCATGTAGCTACATCTCTGTATATGGACGTGTTAGACTCATCAGTCATGTAGCCAGCTCTCTCTGTATGAACATGTTGGAATTATCTGCCTCGTAGCTACTCCTCTATATATACACATGTTGGATTCATCTGACATGTAACTAGAACTCTGTATATGGAAATGTTGCACTACTCTGCCATGTATCTATTACTCTGTATATGGACACATTCGACTCATTTGTCATGTAGCTAGAACTCTGTATAAAGAATTGTAGTATTACTCTGTCATGTAGCTAGAACTCTATATATGTAAATGTGGCACTACACTTCTATATATCTAGTACACTGTAAATGGACATTTTGGACTATTCTGCCATGGAGCTAGCTCTCTGTATGTGGATGTTTTGGACTCGTCTGCCATGTAGCTAGCTCTTTGTGCATGGATATTTTAAACTGATTTGCCATGTAGGTAGCACTCTTTATACAAACATATTGGACTTGTCTGCCATGTAGCTAGGTCTCAGTATATGGACATGTTGGACTCATCAGCCATGTAGCCTGCTATGTGTGTTTGAGAATGTTGGACTCACCTGCCTTGTAACTAGTCCTATATATATACCCTTGTTGGACAACTCTGCCATGTAGCTAGCTGTCAGTATATGGACACTTTGGACTCATCTGCCATGTAGCTAGAACTATATATGGAAATGTTACACTGCTCTGCCATGTAGCTAGCTCTCTGTATATGGACTTTTTGAAATCGTCAGCCATGTAGCTAGCTCTCTGTGCATGGATATGTTGGCCTGATCTTCCATATAGGTATCTCTTTGTATATAACATATTGGACTTGTCTGCCATGGAGGTAGCTCTCTGTATATGAAGGTATTGGATTCATCTTCCATGTAGCCAGCTCTCTGTGTATGAACAAGTTGGACTCATCTGCCTTGTAGCTAGCCCTCTAAATATACACATGTTTGAATCATCTCCCATGACGCTAACTCTCAGTATATGGACATGTTGAACTCATCTACCATGTAGCTAGAACTCCGTATATGGACATGTTGGACTACTCTGCCATGGAGATAGCTTTCAGTATATGCACACGTTGGACTACTCTGCCTTGTAGCTAGAATTCTGTAAATGGAAATGTGGCACTACTCTTTCATGATGCTGGCTGTCTGTATGTGGACACATTGGACTCATCTGCCAAATAGTTAGAACTTTGTTTATGGAAATGTTACAGTACTCTGCCATGTAGCTAGCTCTCTGTATATGAACATTTTGTACTCGTCTGCCATATAGATAGCACTCTGTATGTGGATATGATGGAATGATCTGCTATGTAGTTAGCTCTCTCTATATGAAGATAGTGGACTTGTCTGCCATGTAGCTAGCCCTCTAAATATTCATATGTTGGACTTATCTGCCACGTAGCTCACTCCCAATATATGGACATGTTGGACTTATCTGCCATGCAGCCAGCTCTCTTTGTATGAACAAGTTGGACTCATCTGCCTTGTAACTAGCCCTCTAAATATAAACATGTTGGACTCATCTCCCATAAAGCTAACTCTCAGTATTTGGACATGTTGGACTCATCTGCCATGTAGCTAGAAATCTGTACGTGGACATGTTGGACTATTCTGCCATATAGCTTGGTCTCCGTATATGCACACATTGGACTCATCTGCCATGTTTTTATAAGTCTGTATATGGAAATGTTGCACTGCTCTGAATTGTAGCTAGCTCTCTGTATATGGACACGATGATCTCATCTGACATGTAGCTAGAACCCTCTATATGGAAATGTTGCACTACTCTGCCATGTAGTTAGCTCTCTGTATAAGGACATTTTGACTCGTCAGCTATGTAGCCAGCTGTCTGTGTATGAACATGTTGGACTCACCTGCCTTATAGGTAGCCCTCTAAATATACACATGTTGGACTTATCTGCCATGTATCTAACTCTCAGAATATGGATATGTTGGACTCATCTGCCATGTAGCTAGTACACTCTATATGGACATGTTGGACTACTCTACCATTTAGGTAGCTCTCCGTACATGGACATGTTTGACTACTCTGCCATGTAGCTAGAACTCTGTATATGGAAATGTTGCACAACTCTGCATTGTAGCTAGCTCTCTGTATATGGACATGTTGATCTCATCTCCCAAGAATCTAGAACCCTTTATATGGAAATGTTGCACTACTCTGCCATGAAGCTAGCTCTTTGTATAGGGACATTTTGAACTCATCATCCATGTAGCCAGCTGTCTGTGTATGAAGATGTTGGACTCACCTGCCTTGTAGCTATCCCTCTAAATATACACATGTTGGACTAATCTGCCATGTATCTTAACTCTCAGAATATGGACATTTTGGACTCATCTGCCATGTAGCTAGTACTCTGTATATGGACATGTTGGAAAACTCTGTCATTTAGGTAGCTCTTAGTATATGGACACGTTGGACTACTCTGCAATATAGCTAGAACTCTGTATGTGAAAATGTTTCACTACTCTGCCATGTAGATGGTTCTCTGTATATGGACACATTGGACTCATGTGCCAAGTAGCTAGAACTTTGTATATCGAAATGTTACACTACTTTGCCATGTAGCTAGCTCTCTCTATAAGTACATTTCGAACTTGTCTGCCATGTAGCTAGCACTCTGTACATGGATATGATGGACTAACCTTCTATGTAGTTGGCTCTCTGTATATGAAAATATTGGCCTTGTCTGCCATGTAACTAGCCCTCAAAATATTCACATGTTGAACTCATCTACCACATAGCTAACTCCAAGTATTTGAATATGTTGGACTCATCTACCATGTATCTAACTCTCAGTATATGGACATGTTGGACTCATCTGCCATGTAGCTAATACTCAGTAAATGGACACATTGGACTACTCTGCCATGTATCTTGAACTATTCTAGCATGTAGCTGTCTCTCTGTATATGGACGTTGGACTCATCTGCCAAGTAGCTAGAACTTTGTCTATGCAAATGTTGCACTACTCTGCCATGTAGTTTGCTCTCTGTAGATGGACATTTTGTTATTGTATGCCATGTATCTAGCACTCTGTACATAGATCAGATGGACTGATCTGCTATATAGTTAACTCTCTGTACATGAAGATATTGGATTTGTCTGCCATTTACCTAGGCCTCTGAATATTGATATGTTTGACTCATCTACTATGTAGCTAACTCCCAGTATATGGACATGTTGGACTCATCTACCATTTAGCCAGCTCTCTCTGTATGAACATCTTGGACTCATCTGACTTGTAGTTAGTCCTCTAAATATACACATGTTGGACTCATCTGACATGAAGCTAACTCTCAGTATATGGACATGTTGGAGTCATCTACCATGTACCTAGTACTCTGTATATGGGAATGTTGGATTACTCTGCCATGTAGCTAGCTCTCAGTATATGGACATGTTGAACTCATCTGCCATGTAGCTAGAACTCTGTATGTGGAAATGTTGCACTACTCTGCCATATAGCTAGCTCTCTGTGCATGGAAATGTTGGACTGATCGGCCATGTAGGTAGATCCATGTATATGAACATAATTGACTTGTCTGCAATGTAGCTAGCTTTGTGGATATGGACATGTTGGACTCATCTACCATGTAGCTAGTTCTCTCTGAATGAATATGTTGTACTCATCTGCTTTGAGCTATTCCTCTATATATACACACGTTGGACTCATCTGCCATGTACCTAACTTTCAATATATGGACACGTTGGACTCATCTGCCATGTAGCTAGAAATTTGTATATGGAAATGAGGCAGTACACTGCCATGTAGGTAGCTCTCAGTATATGGACATTTTAGACTCGTCTGACATGTAGCTAGCTCTCTGTGCTTGGATATGTTGGACTTATCTGCCATATAGGTACCTCTATGTATATGAACATAGTGGTCTTGACTGTCATGTAGCTAGTACTCTCTGTAAGTACATGTTGGACTACTCTGCTATGCAGCTAGCTCTCAGTTTATGGACACTTTGGACTCATTTGCCATGTAGCTAGTACTCTGCATATGGGAATGTTGGACTACTCTGCCATGTAGTTAACTCTCAGTATACGGACATGTTGAACTCTTCTGCCATGTAGCTAGAACTCTATATATGAACACATTAGAATCATCAGCTCTCTCTGTATGAACATGTTGGAGTCATCTGCCTTGTAGCTAGTCCTCTACATACTCACATGTTGGACTCATCTGCCATTTAGCGAGCTCTCTGTGCATGGATATGTTGGACTGATCTGCCGTGTAGGTAGCTCTGTTTATGAACATACTGAACTTGTCTGCCATATAACTAGCTCTCTGTATATGGACATGTTGGAATCATCAGCCATGTAGCCAGTAATCTCTGTATGAACAAGTTGGATGCATCTGCCTTGTAGCTACTCCTGTATATATACACATTTTGGACTCATCTGCCACATAGCTAACTCTGAGTATATGGATATGTTGGACCCATCTGCCATGTAGCTAGTATTCTGTATATGGACATGGTGGACTAGTCTGCCATGTAGCTCGCTCTCAGTATATGGACACATAGAACTCATTTGCAAGGTACCTAGAACTCTGTATATGGAAATGTTGCACTACTCTGCCATGTAGCTAGCTATCTGTATATGGGCATTTTGGACTCGCCTGCCATGTAGCTAGCTCTCTGTGCATGGATATGTTGGACTTATCTGCCAAATAGGTAACTCTCTGTATATGAACATAGTGGTCTTGACTGTCATGTAGCTAGTACTCTGTATATGGACATGTTGGACTACTCTGCTTTGGAGCTAGCTCTCAGTTTATGGACACTTTGTACTCTTTTGCCATGTATCTAGTACTCTGTATATGGAAATGTTGGACTACTCTGCCATATAGGTAGATCTCAGTATATGGACATGTTGGACTCATCTGCCATGGAGCTAGAACTCTGTATATGGACACGTTGGACTCATCAGCCATGTAGCCAGCTCTCTCTGTATGAAAATGTTGGAGTCATCTGCCTTGTATCTAGTCCTCTATATACTCACATTTTGGACTCATCTGCCACGTAGTGAGCTCTCTGTATACGGGCATTTTGGACTCGTCTGCTAAGTAGCAAGCTCTCTGTGGATGGATATGATGACGAATCTGCCATGTAGGCAGCTCTCTGTATATGACATGTTGGACTTCTCTGCCATGTAGCTAGCTCTCTGTACATGGACATGGTGGACTTGTCTACCATGTAGACAGCTGTCTCTGTATGAATACGTTGGACTCATCTGCCTTGAGCTAGTCCTTCATATATTCACACGTTGGACTCATCTGCCATGTAGCTAACTCTCAATATATGGACATGTTGGTCTCATCTGCCATGTACTAGAACTCTGTATATGGACATGTTGGACTCGTCTGCGATGTAGCGAGCTCTCTGTGCATGGATATGTTGGACTGATCTGCCATGTAGGTAGCTCTCTATGAACATACTGGACTTGTCTTCTATGTAGCTAGTACTCTGTATATGGACATGTTGGTCTCATCAGCCATGTAGCCAGCTATCTCTGTATGAACACGTTGGATTCATCTGCCTTTTAGATAGTCCTCTATGAAATTTTATGAATCACCAATTAGTTGTCTCAAATGAATAATTTCATCCTGTACTTTGTGTTTCAATTTCCTTGTATGAAAAAAGATTAAAAGACTGGGTAGGGATAGCTATGTATGCAATGTCTGCAGCAGAATATCCTGCCTGTCAGCTTGCATCAAACTTGTGTGTCTGTGTCTTTTTTTCTATACTATCTCTCTTTTGCCTCTAGACATACCTCCTTCGTGAAGCCCACCCCTGTCGAAGCCAACCTGGATATTGCACTACTCTTCCATGTAGCTAACACTCTGTATATGGACATTATGGACTCGTCTGCCATGTAGCTAGCTCTTTGTGCATGGATTTGATGGACTGATCTGCTATGAGGGTAGCTCTCTCTATATGAACATGTTGGCCTTGTCTGCCATGTAGCTAGCTCTCTCTATATGGATATGTTGGACTCATCAGCCATGTACCAGCGATCTGTATGAACATGTTGGTCTCATCTGCCTTGTACCTAGTTATATAT
>NW_006408903.1:410338-410814 GCF_000296735.1 Chrysochloris asiatica
CATGTCACTAGACCACTATATATGGAAATGTTGCACTACTCTGCCATGTACCTAGACCTTTGCATATGGACATTTTGGACTCATCTGCCAAGTAGCTAGCTTGCTGTGCATGGATATGATGGACTGATCTGCCTTATAGGTAGCTTTCTGTATATGAACATATTGGACTTGTCTGCCATGTAGCTAGCTCTCTGGATATGGGCATGTTGGACTCATCAGCCATGAACCCAGCTCTATGTATAAACACGTTGGAATCATCTGTCTTGTAGCTTGTACTCTGTATATGGACATGTTGGACTACTTTGTCTTGAAGCTAGTTCTCAGTATATGGACACGTTGGACTCATCTGCCATGTAGCTAGAATTCTGCATATAGAAATGATGCATTACTCTGCCATGTTACTAGGTCTCTATATAAGGATATTTTGGAAATGTCTGCCATGTAGCTAGCTCTTTGTGCCTGGATATGTTGGACTG
>NW_006408903.1:411084-416514 GCF_000296735.1 Chrysochloris asiatica
GTATATGGATATGTTGGACCCATCTACGATGTAGCTAGTATTCTGTATATGGACATGTAGGACTACTCTGCCATGTAGGTAGCTCTCAGTATATGGACACGCTGGACTCATCTTCCAAGTAGCTAGAACTCTGTATATTGAAATGTTGCACTACTCTTCCATGTTGCTAGCTCTCTGAATATGGGCATTTTGAACTTGTCTGCCAAGTAGCTAGCTTTCAGTGCATGGATAGGTTGGACTGATCTGCAGTGTTGGTAGCTCTCTGTATATGAAAATATTGGACTTGTCTGCCATGTAGCCAGCTCATTCTGTCTGAATACGTTGGACTCATAAGCCTTGAGCTAGTCCTCTATATATGCACACATTGGAATCATATGTCATGAAGCTAACTCTGAGTATATGGACATGTTGGTCTGAACTGCCATGTAGCTATCTCTCAGTATATGGGCATGTTGGATTCATCTTCCATTTAGCTAGTACTCTGTATATGGAAATGTTGGACTAATCTTCCATGTAGCTAACTCACAGTATATGGACACGTTGGATCCATCTTCCATGGAGCTAGAACTCTGTATATAGAAATGGTGCACTACTCTGCCACATAGCTAGCTCTCTCTATATAGATATTTTGGACTTGTCTGCCATGTAGATAGCTCTCTGTGCATGGATATGTTGGACTGATCTGCCATATTGGTAGCTCTCTGCATATGAAAATATTGGACTTGTCTGCATTTAGCTAGTTCTCAGTATATGTATATGTTTGAATCATTAGCCATGTATCCAGCTCTCTCTGTATGAACATGTAGGACTCATCTTCCTTGTAGCTAATCCTATATATATTCACATCTTGGACTCATCTGCCATGTGGCTAACTCTCAATATATGGATATGTTGTACTCTTCTGCCATGTTGCTAGAACTCTGTATATGGAAATGTTACACTATTCTGCCATGGAGCTTGCTCTCTGTATATGAACATTTGGGATTCCTCTGCCATGTAGGTCACACTCTGTATAAGAACATATTGCACTTGTCTGCCACGAAGCTAGCTCTCTGTGTATAGACATGTTGGACTCATCAACCATGTAGACAGCACTCTTTATTAACACGTTGGACTCATATGCCTTGTAGGAAGTTCTCTATATATACACATGTTGGACTCATCTGCCATGTTGCTAACTCTCAGTATATGGACATATTGAACTCATCTGCTATGTAGCTAGTACCCTATATATGGACATGTTGGACTACTCTGCCATGTAGCAAGCCCTCAGTTTATGGACACATTGGACTCATCTGACATGTAGCTATTACTCTGTGTATGGAAATATTAGACTACTCTGCCATGTGGAAAGCTCTCTGTATAGGGACACGTTGGACTCATCTGCCATGTCACTGGAATGCTGTATGTAAAATTGTTGCAGTACTCTGCCATGTAGCTAGATCTCTGTAGATGGACATTTTGGACTCGTCTGCCAAGTAGCTAGCTCGCTGTGCATGGATATGATGGATTCATTTACCTTGTAGGTAGCTCTCTGTATATGAACATAGTAGACTTGTCTGCCATGTAACTATCTCTATGTATATGGGCATGTTGGGCACATCAGCCATGTAGCCAGCTCTCTCTGTATGAACACGTTTGATTCACCTGCCTTGTAACGAGTCCTCTTTATATACACATGTTGGACACACCTGCCATGTAGCTAACTCTCAGTATATGGACATGTTGGACACATCTGCCATGTAGTTAATACTCTGTATATGGACATGTTGGACTACTCTGCCCTGTAGCTATCTCTCAGTATATTGACAAATTGGACTCATCTGCCATGTAGCTAGAACTCTGTATATGGAAATGTTGCACTACACTGCCATGTAGCTACCTCTCTGTATATGGACATTTTGGATTCGTCTGCCATGTAGCTAGCTGTCTGTGCATGGATATGTTGGACTGATCTGCCATGTCGTTAGCTCCCTATATATAAACATATTGGACTTGTCTGCCATGTAGCTAGCTTTGTGGATATGGACATGTTGTTCTTGTCTACCGTGTTGCCAGCTCCCTGTGCATGGATATGTTGGACTGATCTGCGATACAGGTAGCTCTCTGTTTATGAACATAGTGGTCTTGACTGTCATGTAGGTAGTACTCTGTATATGGACATGTTGGACTACTCTGCTATGTAGCTAGCTATCAGTTTATGGACACTTTGGACTCATTTGCCATGTAGCTAGTGCTTGTATATGGAAATATTGCAATACTCTCCCATGTAGCTAGCTCTCAGTACATAGACATGTTGGACTCATCTGCCATGTAGCTAGAACTTGGTATATGGACACGTTGGACTCATTAGCCATGTAGCCAGCTCTCTCTGTATGAACATGTTGGAGTCATCTGCCTTGTAGCTACTCCTCTATATACTCACATGTTGGACTCATCTGCCATGTAGCGACCTCTCTGTATATGGACATTTTGGGCTTGTCTTCCAAGTAGCTAGCTCTCTGTGCATGGATATGATGGACTGATCTCCTATGCATGTAGCTCTCTGTATATGACATATTGGACTTGTCTGCCCTGTAGCTAGCTCTCTGTACATGGACATGTTGGACTCGTCTACCATGTATCAAGCTCTCTCTGTATGAATATGTTGGACTCATCTGCCTTGAGCTAGTCCTCTATATATTCACACATTGGACTCATCTGCCATGTAGCTAACTCTCACTATATGGACATGTTGGTCGCATCTGCCATGTAGCTATCTCTCAATATAGCGACATGTTGAACTCATCTGCCATGTACTAGTACTCTGTATATAGACATATTGGACTACTCTGCCTTTTAGCTAGCTCACTGTATTTGGACATGTTGGACTCATCTACCATGTAGCTAGCTCTTTGTGCATGGATATGTTGGACTGATCTGCCATATAGGTAGCTCTCTGTATATGAACATACTGGACTTGATTGCCATGTAGCTGCTCTCTGTATATGGATATGTTTGACTCATCAGCCATATACCCAGCTCTCTCTGTAGGAACACGTTGTATTCATCTGCCTTTTAGATAGACCTCTATGAAATTTTGTGAATCACCATTGTGCTGTCTCAAATGAATAATTTCATCCTGTACTTTGTGCTTAAAGTTCCTTGTATGAAAAAAGAATATAAGACTTGGTAGGGATAGCTCTGTATGCAATGTCTGCAGCAGAATATCCTGCCTGTCAGCTTGCATCAAACTTGAGTGTCTGTGTCTTTTTTTCTATACTGTTTCTCTTTCACCTCTAAACATCCCTCCTTCATGAAACTCAACACCTGTCAAGGCGGGACCCGGACATTGCATATCTCTTCCATGTAGCTAACACTCTGTATAAGGACATTATGGACTCGTCTGCTATATCGCTAGCTCTTTGTGCATGGATATGTGGGACAGATCTGCCTTGTCGGTAGCTCTCTGTATATGAACATATTGGACTTGTCTGCCATGTAGATAGTTCTCTGTATATGGGCATGTTGGACACATCAACCATGTACCCAGCTCTCTCTGTATAAACACTTTGGATTCATTTGCCTTGTAACTATTCCTCTATGTTTACACATGTTGGACACATCTGTCATGTAGCTAACTCTCAGTATATGGACATGTTGGAGTCATCTGCCATGTAGCTAGTTCTCTGTACATGAACATGTTGGACTACTCTGGCATATAGCTAGCTTTCAGTATATGGACATGTTGACCTCATCTGCCGTGTAGATAGAAATCTGTATTTGTAAATGATACGCTACTCTGCCATGTTACTAGCTCGCTCTATATGGACATTTTGGAATTGTCTGCAATGTATCTAGCTCTCTGTGCATGCATATGTTGGACTGATCTGCCAAGTAGGTAGCTCTCTGTATATGAATATATTTAACTTGTCTGCATTTAGCTAGCTCTCATTATATGGACATGTTGGAATCATCAGCCATGTATCCAGCTCTCTCTGTATGAACATATTGGACTCGTCTACACTGTACCTAGAATTCTCTATATAGAAATGATGCACTACTCTGCCATGTTACAAGGTCTCTGTATATGGATATTTTGGACTTGTCTGTGCATGGATATGTTGGACTGATCTTCCACTTTTCTGCATTAAGCTAGCTCTCAGTATATGGACATGTTTGAATCATTAGCCATGTATCCAGCTCTCTCTGTAGGAACATGTTTTACTCATCTGACTTGTAGCTAATCCTATATATATACAAATTTTGGGCTCATCTGCAATGTAGCTAACTCTCAGTATATGGATATGTTGGACCAATCTGCTATGTAGCTAGAACTCTGTATATGGACATTTTGAACTCCTCTTCCATGTAGGTCGCTCTCTGTATATGAACATATTTCACTTTTCTGCCATGAAGCTTGCTCTCTGTGTATAGACATGTTGGACTCATCAACCATGTAGACAACTCTCTCTATATGAACAGGTTGTACTCATCTGCCTTGAAGGTAGTCCTCTATATATACACATGCTGGACTCATCTGCCATGTAGCTAACTCTCATTATACGGACATATTGAACTCATCTGCTATGTAGCTAGTACCCTGTATATGGACATGTTGGACTACTCTGCCGTGTAGCAAGCTCTCAGTTTATGGACACATTGGACCCGTCTGACATGTGGCTATTGCTCTGTTTATAGCAATGTTGGACAACTCTGCCATGTAGTTACGCTCTGTATAGGGATATGTTGGACTCATCTGACATGTCGATAGAACGCTGAATATGGAAATGGTGCGCTACTCTGCCATGTAGGGGGATCACTGCATATGGACATTTTGGACTTGTCTGCCAAATAGCTATCTCGCTGTGCATGGATATGATGGTATGATCTGCCTTGTAGGTAGCTCTCTGTATATGAACATATTGGACTTGTCTGCCATGTAGCTAGCTCTCTGTATATGGGCATGCTGGACTTATCAACCATGAACCCAACTCTCTGTGAATGAACAAGTTGGACTCATTTGCCTTGTAGCTAACTCTCAGTATATGGACATGTTGGACTCATCTGCCATGTAGCTAGTACTCTGTATATGAACATGTTGGACTACACTGCCAGGGAGCTAGCTCTCAGTATATGGACACGTTGGACTCATCTGCCATGTAGCTAGATTTCTGTATATAGGAATGATGCATTATTGTGCCATGTTACTTGGTCTCTGTATATGGATATTTTGGACTTGTCTACCATGTAGATAGCTCTCTGTGCATGGATATGTTGTATTGATCTGCCATGTAGGTAACTCTATGTATATGAATCTATTGGACTTGTCTGCATTTAGCTAGCTCTCAGTATATGAACATGTTTGAATCATTAGCCATGTATCCAGCTCTCTCTGTATGAACATGTTGGACTCATCTGCCTTGTAGCTAATCCTATATATATATATAT
>NW_006408903.1:416759-421822 GCF_000296735.1 Chrysochloris asiatica
ATGTAAGTAGCTCTCAGTATATGGACACGTTGGACTAATCTGCCATATAGCTAGAAGTCTGTATATAGAAATGTTGTACTACTCTGCCATGTTGCTAGCTCTCTTTATATGGTTATTTTGAACTCGTCTGCCATGTAGCTAGCTCTCAGTGCATGGATATGTTGGACTGAACTGCCATGTTGGTAGCTCTCTGTATATGAAAATATTGGACTTGTCTGCCATGTAGCCAGCTCATTCTACATGAATACATTAGATTCATAAGCCTTGAGCTAGTCCTCTATATATGCACACATTGGACTCATCTGTCATGAAGCTAACTCTGAATATATGGACATATTGGTCTGATCTGCCATGTAGCTATCCTTCAGTATATGGGCATGTTGGACTCATCTTCCATGTAGCTAGTACTCTGTATATGGAAATGTAGGACTAATCTTCCATGTAGCTAACTCTCAGTATATGGACACGTTGGACCCATCTGCCATGGAACTAGAACTCTGTATATGGAAATGATGCACTACTCTCCCATATTACTAGGTCTCTGTATATGGATATTTTTGACTCATCTGCCATGTAGCTAGCTCTCTGTGCATGGATATGTTAGACTGATCTGCCATGTAGGTTGCTATCTGTATATCAACATATTGGACTTGTCTGCATTTAGCTAGTTCTCAATATATGTATATGTTTGAATCATTAGCCATATATCGAGCTCTCTCTGTATGAGCATTTTGGACTCATCTGCCTTGTAGCTAATCCTATATATATATACACATTTTGGACTCATGAGCCATGTAGCTAACTCTCAGTATATGGATATGTTGGACCCATCTACCATATAGCTAGTACTCTATATATGGACATGTTGGACTACTCTGCCATGTAGCTAGCTCTCCCTATATGGACACATTGGACTCATCTGCAAGGTAGCTAGAACTCTGTATATGGAAATGTTGCACTACTCTTCCATGTAGTTAGCTCTCTGTATATGGGCATTTTGGACTCGTCTGCCATGTAACGAGCTCTCTGTGCATGGATATGTTAGACAGACCACCGATCTCTGTATGAATATGTTGGACTTATCTGCCTTGTAGCTACAACTCTCTATATACAAAAGTTGGACTCATCTGCCATGTAGCTAGTACTCTGTATATGGACATGTTGGACTCATCTGCCATGTAGTTAGTACTTTATATATTTAAATGTTGCACTACTCTGCCATGTTTCTGGTTCTCAGTTTATTGACACGTTGTACTCATCTGTCATGTAGCTAGAACTCTGTATATGCTAATTTTGCACTACTCTGCCATGTAGCTAGCTCACTGTATATGGACATTTTGAACTCTTCTGCCATGTAGGTAGCTCACTATATATGAACATATTGCACTTCTCTGCATGAAGCTAGCTCTCTGTATATAGACATGATGTACTCATCAACCATGTAGACAGCTCTCTCTGTATGAACAAGTTGGACTCATCTGCCATGTAGGTAGTCCTCTATATACAGACATGTTGGTCTCATCTGCCATGTCGCTAACTCTCAGTATATGCACTTGTTGGACTCATTTACCATGTAGCTAGTACTCTGAATATGGAAATGTTGCACTACTCTGCCATGTAGGTAGCTGTCTGTGTATGGATATTTTGGACTCGTCTGACATGTATATAGCTCAGTGTATATGGATATTTTGGACTCGTCTGCCAAGTAGCTAACTCTATGTGCATGGATATTTTGGACAGATCTGCCACGTAGGTAGTTCTCTGTATATAGACATGTTGCACTCATCCACCGTGTAGCTAACTCTCAGTATATGGACATGTTGGACTCATCAGCCTTGTAGCTACAACTTTGTACATGGACATGTTGGACTACTCTGCCATGTAGCTAGCTCTAAGTATATGGACACGTTGGACTCATCTGCGATGTAGTTAGAACTCTGTATATATAAATGTTGCAATACTCTGCATGTACCTAGATCTCTGTATATGGACATTTTGGAATCATCTGCCATGTAGCTAGCTATCTGTGATTGGAAATGTTGGAATGATATGCCTTGTAGGTAGCTCTCTGAATATGAACATATTAGACTTGTCTTCCATCTATCTTGCTCTCTGTATATGCACATGTTGGACTCATCAGCCATGTAGCCATCTCTCTCTGTAATAACATGTTGGACTAATCTGCCTTTTAGCTGGTACTCTATATATACATATGTTGGACTCATCTGGCATGTAGCTTTTACTCTATATAGGAGAATGTTGAACTACTCTGACATGTAGCTAGGTCTCAGCATATGGACACGTTGGACTCATCTGCCATGTAGCTAAAACTCTGTATATGGAAATATTGCACTACTCTGCCATGTAGCTATCTCTCTTTATATGGACATTTTGGACTCATTTGCCATGTAGCTAGCTCTCTGTGCATGGATATGTTGGACTAAACTGCCATGTAGGTATGTCTGTGTATAAGGAAAAATTCGGCTTGCCTGCCATGTAGCTAACTTTCTGTATAAGGACATGTTTGATTCATCAGCCATGTAGCCAGCTCTGTCTGTAAGAAAACGGTGGATTCAACTGCATTGTGTCAAACACTCTATATATACACAGTTTGGACTCATCTGCCACGTAGCTCACTCTCAGTACATGGATATGTTGGACTCATCCACCATTTAGCTAACTCTCAGTATATGGACATGTTAGACTCATCTGCCATGTAGCTATCTATCAGTATATGAACATGTTGGAATCATCTGCCTTGTACCTAGGTCTCAGAATATGGACAGGTTGGACTCATCTGCCATGAAGCTAGAACTCTGTATATGGAAATGTTGCAATACTCTGCCATGTAGATAGAACTCTGTATATGGACATTTTGGACTCGTTTGCCATGTAGCTAGCTCTCTGTGCATGGATATGTTGGACTGATCTGCCATGTAGGTAGCTCTCTGTAGATGAACATATTAGACTTGTCTTCCCTGTAGCTATCTCTCTGTATATGGACATGTTGGACTCATCAACCATGTAGCCAACTCTCTCTGTATGAACATGTTGGACTCATCTGCCTTGTACCTAGTCCTCTATATATACACATGTTGGACTCATCTGCCATGTAGCTAACTCTCAGTATATGGACATGTTGTAATCATCTGCCATGTAGCTAGTACTCTTTATATGGATATGTTTGACTACTCTTCCATGTAGCTAGATTTCAGTATATAGACACCTTGGACTCAACTGCCATGTAGCTAGAACTCTATATATGGAAATGTTGCACTAGTCTGCCATGTAGCTAGCTCTCTGTATATGGATATTTTTTATTCGTCTGACATGTCCCTAGCTCTCTGTGCATTGATATCTTGAACAGATCTGCCATGTAGATAGCTCTCTGCATATGAACATATTGTACTTGTCTTCCATGAACCTAGCTCTTAGTACATGGATATTTTGGACTCCTCAGCCATGTAGCCAGCTCTCTCTGTATGAATATGTTCGACTCATCTGCCTTGTAGCTAGCCCTCTAAATATCCACATGATGGAGTCATCTGCCATGTAGTTAACTCTCAGTATATGGACATGTTGGACTCATCTGCCATGTGGCTAGTACTCTGTATATGGAAATCTTGCACAACTCTAACATGTAGCTAGCTCTCTGTATATGGACATTTTGGACTCGTCTACCATGTAGCTAGCTCTATGTGCATAGATATCTTGGACTGATCTGCCATGTAGGTAGCTCTCTGCATATGAACGTATTGGACTTGTCTGCCATGTAGTTAGCTTTTAGTATATGGACATTTTGGACTCCTCAGCCATGTAGACAACTCTCTTTGTATGAATATGTTCGACTCATCTGCCTTGTAGCTAGCAGTCTAAATATACACATGTTGGACTCATCTGCCATGTAGCTAACTCTCAGTATATGGACATGATGGACTCATCTGCAATGTAGCTAGTTCTCTATATATGGACACGTTGGATTACTCTGCCATATAGCTAGCTCTCAGTATATGGACACGTTGGACTCATCTGCCATGTAACATGAACTCTGTATGTGGAAATGTTGCACTACTCTGCCATGAAGCTAGCTCTCTGTATATGGACATTTTGGAATCGTCTGCCATGTAGCTAGCTCTCTGTGCATGGATATATTGGACTGATCTACCATGTAGGTAGTGCACTGTTTATGAATATATTGGATTTGTCTACATGTAGCTAGCTCTCTGTATATGGACAAGTTGCACTCATCAGCCATGTAGCCAGCTTTCTCTGTATGAACATATTGGACTCATCTGTTTTGTAGCTAACCATCTAGTACACTGTGCATGATATGTTCAACTTATATGCCATGTAGTTAGCTCTTTTTATTTGAATATATTGGACTTGTCTAACATGTAGCTAGTTCTCAATATATGCACATGCTGAACTCATCAGTCATGTAACCAGCTCTCTCTGCATGAACATGTTGGACTCATCTGACTTGCAGTTAGTCCTCTATATATACACATAGCCGAATCATCAGCCATGTAGCTAACTCTCAGTATATGGACTTGTTGGACTAATCTGTCATGTAGTTAATACTTTGTATATGGAATTTTGGACGACTCTGCTATGTAGCTATCTGTCAGTATATGGACATGTTGTAATCATCTGCCATGTAACTAGCTCTCTTTATAAGGACATTTTGGATTTGTATACCATGTACCTAGCTCCCTGAATATCAACATGTTTGACTCATCAGCCATGTAGCTAACTCTCAATATATGGACATGTTGTACTCATCTGCCATGTACTAATACTCTATAGCTAACCGTCAGTATATGGACATGTTGTAGTCATCTGCCATGTAGCTAAATCTCAGTATATGGACATGTTTGACTCATCTGCCTTGGAGCTAGTACTCTGTATATGGACATATTGGACTACTCTGAACTGTAGCTAGCTCTCAGTATAAGGACACGTTGGACTCATCTGCCATGTAGCTTGTTGTTGTTGTCAGGTGCCATCGAGTCGGAACTGACTCATAGCGACCCCATGCACAGCAGAACGAAACATAGTTCGAT
>NW_006408903.1:422102-435320 GCF_000296735.1 Chrysochloris asiatica
TTCTCCTCCAACACCACAATTCAAAGGCATCAATTCTTCTACGATCCTCCTTATTCACTGTCCAGCTTTCACATTCATATGAGGCTATTGAAAACACAATGGCCTGGGTCAGGTGCACCCTAGTCCTCAAGCTGACATATCTGCTCTTCAACACTTTAAAAAGTTCCTGTGCAGCAGGTTTGCCCAGTGCAATACATCGTCTGATCTCTTGACTGCTAGTACTCTAAATATTCATATGTTTGACTCATCTGCTACGTAGCTAACTGCCAGTATATGGACATGTTGGACTTATCTGCCATGTAGCCAGCTTGTTGTGTATGAACATACTGAACTCATCTGTCTTGTAGCTAGGCCTCTAAACATACAGATGTTTGACTCATCTGCCATGTAGCTAACTATCAATATATGGACATGTTGTAGTCATCAGCCATGTAGCTAACACTATGTATATGGTCATGTTGAACTATTCTGCCATAAAGATAGCTGTCACTGTATGGACAAGTTGGAATCATCTGTCATGTAGCTAACTCTCAGTATATGGACATGTTGGACACATCTGCATGTAGCCAGCTGTTATCTGCCATGTAGCTTGCTCTCAGTATATGGAAACCTAGGACTTATATAGGTAGCTCTCTTTATATGAAAATATTTGACTTGTCTGCCATGTAACTATCTCTCAGTATATGAACATGATGGATTCATCAGCCATGTAGCCAGCTCTCTGTGTATGAACATGTTGGACTCATCTGCCTTTGAGCTAGTCCTCTATATATACACATGTTGGATTCATCTACCATGTAGCTAACTCTCAATATATGTACCTGTTGGACTCATCTGTCATGGAGTGACTACTCTGTATATGGAATGGTTGCACTACTCTGCCATGTAACCAGCTATCTGTATATGGACATGTTGCCCTCGTCTGCCATATTTGAACATATTGGACTTGTCTGCCATGTAGCTAGCTCTCTGTATATGGACATGTTAGACTCATGAGCCATGTAGCCATCTCTCTCTGTATTAACATGTGGGACTCATCTGCCTTGTAGCTAGTACACATATAGGACTCATCTGCCATGTAGCTAACACTCAGTATATGGACCTTTTGGACTGTTATGCCATGAAGCTAGTACTCTGTATAAGGACCTGTTGTACTACTCTGCCATGTGTCTAGATCTCAGTATATGGACACTTTTGACTCACCTGCCATGCAGCTAGAACACTGTATATGGAAATGTTGAATTACACTGTCATGTAACTAGCTCTCTGTATATGGACATTTTGGACTCTTCTGCCATGTAGTTAGCACTCTGTGCATGGATATGTTGGACTGATCTGACAGATAGGTATCTCTCTGTATATGAATATATTGGACTTGTCTACCATATATGTATATGGACATGTTGGATTCATCAACCATGTAGCCAGCTCTCTCTTTATGAACATGTTGGACTCATCTGCCTTGTAACTAGTCCTCTATATATGCACTTGTTGGACTCGTCTGCCATGTAGTTAGTTCTCTGTATATGGAAATGTTGGACGACTCTGCCATGTAGCTAGCTCTCTGAATATGGACATTTGGCAATCGTCTGCCATGTACCAAGCTGACTGTGCATTGATATGTTGGACTGATCTGCCATGTAAGTAACTCTCTGTATTTGAACATCTTGGACAATTCTGCATTGTAGCTACCTCTCTGTATAGGGACATGTTGGACTCATCAGCCATGTCACCCTCTCTCTCTGTATTAACATGTTGGACTGATCTGTCTTGTAGCTAGATCTCTAAATATACACATGTTGGACTCATCTGCCATGTAGTTAAAACTCTGTATATGGTAATGTTGGACTACTCTGCCATGTAGCTAAATCTCAATATATGGACACGTTTGACTCATCTGCCATGTAGCTTGAACTCTGTATATGGAAATTTAGTACTACTCTGCCATGTAGCTAGCTCTCTCTATATGGACAATTTGGACTCGTTTGCCATGTAGCTAGCTCTCTGTGCTTGGATATGTTGGACTGATCTCACATATAGATATCTCTCTATATATGCACATATTGGACTTGTCTGCCATATAGCTTGCTCTCTGTATATGGGCATATTGGACTCAACAGCCATGTAGCCAGCTCTCTCTGTATGAACATGCTGGACTCATCTGCCTTGTAGGTAGTCCTCTATATATAAACATGGTGGACTCATCTGGCATGTAGCTAACTCTCAGTATATGGACATGTTGGACTCATCTGCCATGGAGCTAGTACTCTGTATATGGAAATGATACACGACTCTGCCATGTAGATAGCTGTCAGTATATTGACACATTGGAGTCATGTGCTGTGTAGCTAGCTCTCTGTATATGAACATTTTAGACTTGTCTGCCATATAGTTAGCTCTCTTTTTACGGACATTTTGGACTCACCAACCATATAGATAAAACTCTGTATATGGAAATGTTGTACTACTCTGCCATGTAGCTAGCTCTCCCTATATGGACATTTTGCACTCGTCTGCTATGTAGCTAGCTAAATGTGAATGATATGATTGACTGTTCATCCATGCAGGTAGATCTCTGTATTTGAACATATTGGACTTGTCTGCCATGTAGCTAGCTCTCTGTATATGGACATTTTGGATTATTCTGTCATGTAGCTAGCTCTCTGTACAAGGACATTTTGGACTTGTCTGCCATGTAGCTAGCTCTCTGTATATGGACATGTTGGACTCATCAGCCATGTAGCCAGCTCTCTGTGTATGAACATGTTGGACTCATCTGCCTTGTAGCTATCCCTCTAAATATTCACATGTTTGACTCATCTGCCATATAGCTATCTCTCACTATATGGACATGTGGGATTCATCTGCCATGTAGCTAATACTCTGTAAATGGCCTTGTTGGACTACACTGCCATGTAGATAGCTGTCGGTATAAGGACACGTTGGACTCATCTGCCATGTAATTATCTCTCAGTATATGGATATATTGGACTTATCTGCCATGTATCTAGAACTCTGTATATGGAAATGTTGCATTACTCTACCATGTAGCTATCTCTCTGTATATGGACATTTTGGATTATTCTGTCATGTAGCTAGTTCTCTCTGCATGGATATGTTGGACTGATCTTTCAAATATGTTGCTCTCTGTATATGAACATATTGGACTAGTCTGCCATGTAGCTAGTTCTCAGTATATGGACAAGTTGGACTCATCAGACATTTAGCCAGCTCTCTCTGTATGAACATGTTGGACTCCTCTGTCTTGTAGCAAGTCCTCTATATATACACATGTTGGATTCGCTGCAATGTAGCTAACTCTAAGTATATGGACATGTTGGACTTACCTGCCATGAAGCTAGTACTCTGTATATGGACATGATGCACGATTCTGCCATGTAGCTAGCTGTTAGTATGAGGACACATTGGAATCAACTGCCATGTAGCTAGCTCTCTTTATATGGATATGTTGGACTCATCAGCCATGTAGCCAGCTCTCTCTGTATGAACATGTTGGACTCATCTACCTTGTAGCTAGTCCTCTATATATACACATGTGAACTCATCTGCCATGGAGCTAACTCTCAGTATAAGGACATGTTGGACTCATCTACCATGTAGCTAGTACTCTGTATATAGAAATATTGGACTTCCCTGCCATGTAGCTAGCACTCAGTATATGGACACTTTGGACTCAACTGCCATGTAGCTAGCTCTGTCTTTATGGACATTTTGGACTTGTCTGCCATGTATTTGTATTTGGACATGTTAGCTCTGTGTATTTGGACATGTTAGACTCAGCCGCCATATAGTGAGCTCTCTCTGTATGAACACGTTATACTCATCTACCATGTAACTAGTCCTCTATATATACACATGTTGAACTCATCTGCCATGTAGCTAACTCTAAATGTATGGACATGTTGCACTACTTTGCCATGTAGCAAGTTATCTGCTTATGGACACATTGGACTCATCTGCCATGTAGTTAGTAGTCTGTATATGGAAATTTTGGACGTCTCTGCCATGCAGCTAGCACTCAGTATATGGACTCTTTGGACTCATCTGCCATGTAGCTAGAACTCTGTATATGGAAATGTTGCACTACTCTGACATGTGGCTAGTTCTTTGTATATGGACATTTTGGATTCGTCTGCCATGTAGATAGCTCTCTGTGCATGGATATGTTGGAATGATCTGCAATGTAGGTAGCTCTCTGTGTATATGGACATGTTGGAGTCATCAGGCATGTAACCAGCTCTCTCTGTTTGAACACATTGGTCTCATCTGCCTTGAAGCTAGTCCTCTATACATACACATGTTGAACTCATCTGCCATGAAGCTAACTCTCAATAGATGGACATGTTAAACTCATCTGTCATGTAGATATTACTCTGTATATGGACATGTTGGACTACTCTGCCATGTAGCTAGATCTCACTATATGGACACGTTGGATACATCTACCATGTAGCTAGAACTCTGTATATGGAAATGCTGCACTACTCAATCATGTACATTTTGGACTTGTCTACTTTGTAGATAGTTCTCTGTGCATGGATATGTTGGACTGATCTACAATGTAGGTAGCTCTCTTTATAGGAACATAAAGGACTTGTCTGCCATATAGCTACCTCTCAATATATGAACATGTTGATATCATCTGCCATGTAGCTTGAACTGTGTATCTGGTAATGTTGCAATAATCTGCCATGTTGCTAGCTCTCTATTTATGGACACATTGGACTCATATGACATGTAGCTAGAACTCAGTATATGGAAATATTGCACTACTCTGCAATGTAGCTAGTACTCTGTATATGGAAATGTTGGACTACTCTGCCATGTTGCTAGCTCTCAGTATATAGACAAGAAACCATGTAGTTAGAACTCTGTATATGGAAATGATGCAGTACTCTGGCAAGAAGCTATCTCTCTGTATATGGACATTTTGTACTCGTCTGCCATGTAGCTAGCTCTCTACATGGAGATGTTCAATTGATCTGTCATGTAGCTAGCTCATAGTATATGAACATGTTGGACTCATCTGCCATGTAGCCAGCACTCATGTACCATATAGCTAGAACACTGTATATTGACATGTTGGACTACTCTGCTATGAAGCTAGCTCTCAGCATATGGACATGTTGGACTCATCTGCTATGCAGCTAGAACGCTGTATATGGAAATGTTGCACTACTCTGCCATGTAGCTAGCTCTCTATATATGGACAATTTGGACTGGTCTGACATGTAGCTAGCTCTGTGTACATGGAAATGATGGCGTAACCTGACATGTAGGTAACTCTCTGTACATGAACATATTGGACTTCTTTGCCATGTAGCTAGTTCTCAGTATATGGACATGGTGGACTCCTCAGTCATGGAGCCAGCTGTCTGTTTATGAACATGTTGTACTCATCTGCCTTGTAGCTAGCCCTCTAAATATAAACATGTTGAAATCATCTTCCATGTATATAACACTCAGTATATGGACAAGTAGGACTCATCTGCCATGTAGCTAGAACTCTGTATATGGACATGTTGTACTACTCTGCGATGGAGCTAGCTCTTTATATATGGACATGTTGGATTCATGTGCCAGGTAGCTAGAACTCTGTATTTGGAAATGTTGTAGTACTCTGCCATGTAGCTAGCTCTCTGTATATTGGACATTTTGGATTTGTCTGCCATGTACCTAACTCTCTGTACATGGATATGCTGGACTTATCTGACATACAGGTAGCTCTCTACATATGAAGATATTGGACTTCTCTGTCATGTAGCTATCCCTCTAAATATTCATATGTTGGACTCATCTGCCAAGTAGCTAACTCCTAGTATATGTACATGTTGGACTCCTCTGCCATGTAGCCAGCTCTCTGTGTATGGACGAGTTGGACTCATGTGCCTTGTGGCTAGCCCTCTAAATATACACATGTTGGACCCATCTCCCATGAAGCTAACTCTAAGTATATGGACATGTTTGACGAATCTGCCATATAGCTAGAACACCATATGTGGACATGTTGAACTACTCTGCCATGTAGTTAGCTCTCAGTATATGGACAGGTTGCAGTCATCTGCCATGTAGCTGAAACTCTGTAAATTGAAATGTTGCACTACTCTGCATTATAGCTAGCTCTCTGTATATGGACATGTTTGACTCATCTGCCATGTAGCTAGAACCCTGTATATGGAAATGTTGTGCTACTCTGCATGTAGCTAGCTCTCTGTATATGGATATGTTGGATTTATCAGCCAGGTAGCCAGCTGGCTATGTATGAACATGTTGGATTCATGTGCCTTGTAGCTAGCCCTCTAAATATACACATGTTGGACTCATATGTCATGTATCTAACTGTCAGAATATGGACATGTTGGACTTATCTTCCATGTAGCCAGTACTCTATATATGGTCATGTTGGACTACTCTGCAATGTAGCTGGAAATCTGTATATGGAAATGTTGCACTACTCTGCCATGAAGCTGGAAAATTGTATGTGGTAAAGTTGCACTACTCTGCCATGTACCTGGTTGTCTGTATATGGACAAGTTGAACTCATCTGCCAAGTAGCTAGAACTTTGTATAAGGAAATGTTGCACTACTCTGTCATGTAGCCATCTTTCTGTACATGTACATTTTGTACTCGTATGCCATGTATCTAGCACTCTCTACATGCATACGATGGACTGATCTGCTATGTAGTTAGCGCTCTGTATATGAAGATGTTGGACTTGTCTGCCATGAAGCTAGACCTCTAAATGTTTATATGTTGGACTCATCTGCCACATAGATAAGTACAATTATATGGACATGTTGGACTCATCTGCCATGTAGCCAGCTCTCTGTGTATGAACAAGTTGGACTCATTTGCCTTGTACCTAGCCATCAAAATATACACATGTTGGACTCATCTCCCATAAAGTTAACTCTCAGTATTTGGACATGTTGGACTCATCAGCCAGGTAGCTAGAACTCCGTATATAGACAGGTTGAGCAACACTGCCATGTAGCAACCTCTGTATATGAACATTTTGGACTCGTATGACATGTAGCTATCTCTCTTTAGATGGAAATGTTGGATTGATCTGCCATGTAGATAGTGCTCTGTATATGAATATATTTGACTTCTCTCACATGTAGATAGCTGCCAGTATATGGACATGTTAGATTCATCAGCAATGTAGCCAACTCTCTGTGTATGAACATGTTGGACTCATCTATCTTGTAGGTAGGCCTCTAAATATACACATGTTGGATTCATCTGCCACGAAGTTAACTCTCAGTATATGGACATGTTTTACTCATCTGCCTATTAGCTAGTACTCTATATATGGACATGTTGGACTACTCTGCCATGTAACTAGCCCTCTGTATATGGATATTTTGGATATGTTGGACTGATCTGCCATATAGGTAGCTCTCTGTCTACATGGATATGTTGGACTGATCTGCCATATAGGTAGCTCTCTGTATATGAACATATTGGACTTGTCTGCCATATAGCAAGGTCTCTGTATGTGAACATATTGTACTCAACAGCCATGTTGTTAGTTCACTGCATATTGACAAGTTGGACTATTCTGCCATATAGCTAGCTCTTAGTACATAGACACGTTGGACTCATCTGCCATGTAGCTAGTACTCTGTATATGGAAATGTTGCTCTACTCTGCCATGTACCTAGCTCTCTGTATAAAGATATTTTTACTCATCTGGCATGTAGCTAGATCTCTAAGCAAGTATATGATGGATTGAACTGCCATGTTGGTACCTCTCTGTATATGAACATATTGGACTTGTCTGCCATGATGCTAGCTCTCAGTATATGGACATGTTGGTCACATCAACCATGTAGCCAGCTCTCTCTGTATGAACATGTTGGACTCATCTGCCTTGTCGTTGTTGTTGTTAAGTGTCGTTGAGTCGGTTCCGATCCATAGTGACCCTGTACAGGGTTTCTGATGCTGTAAATCTTTACCGGAGAAGAATGCCTTATCTTTCTCCCGTGGAACTTCTGGTAGTTTCGAACTGCTGACCTTGCGGTTCGCAGCCCGATTCGTAACCACTACGCTACCAGAGCTCCATGTTGGGCTCATATGTCATGTGGCTAGTACTCTGTATATGGACATGTTGGACTACTCTACCATGCAGCTAGCTCTTATTATATAGACATGTTGGACTCATCTTCAATGTTGCTAGAACTCTATACATGAAAATGTTGCATTGCTCTGCCATGTGGCTAGCTCTCTGTAAATGGACATTTTGGACTCATCTGCCATATAGCTAGCTTTCTGTACATGGATATGTTGGAGTGATCTGCCATGTAGATACCTTTCTGTATATGAACATATTTGACTTGTCTGCCATATAGCTCGCTATCAGTATATGGACATGTTGGATTCATCAGCCATATAGCCAGCTCTCTCTGTATGAACATGTTGGACACAACTGCCATGTAGCTAGCTCTCAGTACATAAACATGTTGGACTCATCTGCCATGTAGCTACAAACCTGTGTATGGAAATGTTGCTCTACACTACCATGTAGCTAGCTCTTTGTATATAGACACGTGGGACTCATCAGCTATATAGACAGCTCTCTGTATATGAACATGTTGGACTCATCTGCCTTGTAAAGAGCCCTCTAAATATACACATGTTGGATTAATCTCCATGTTGCTAACTCTCAGTATATGGACACGTTAGACTTATCTGCCAAGTACCTAGTACTATGTATATAAACATGTTGGACTACTATACCATGTAGCTATCTCTCGATATATGAACACATTGGACTCATTTGCCATGTAGCTAGAACTCTGTATATTGAAATGTTGCACTACTCTGCCATGTAGCTAGCTCTCTGTATAAGGACATTTTGTACTTGTCTGCCATGTATCTGGATCTCTGTGCATAGACATGTTGGACTGATCTGCCTTATCAGTAGCTCTCTGTATATGAACATGTTGGACTCATCTGCATTGTAGCTAGCCCTCTCTATATACATTTTGGTATCATCTGCCATGTAGCTAGTACTCTGTATATAGATATGTTGGACTACTCTGCCATGTAGCTAGCTCTCTGAATTTGGACACGTTGGAGTCATCTGCCATGTCGCTTGAACTCTGTATATTGAAATGTTGCACTACTCTGCATTGAAGCTAGAAATCTGTATATGCTAATGTTGCACTACTCTGACATGTAGCTGGCTCTCTGTACATGGACATTTTGTACTCGTCTGCCATGTAGCTATCACTCTGTATATGGATATTATGGACTGTTCTACTATGTAGTTAGCTCTCTGTATATGTAGATATTGGACTTGTCTTCCATTTAGCTAGCTCTCTAAATATTCATATGTTAGACTCATCTGCCATGTAGCTAACTCCCAGTATATGGACATGTTGTACTCATCTGTCATCTAGCCAGCTCTCTGTGTATGAATAAGTTGGACTCATCTTCCTTGTAGTTGTCCATCAAATTATACACATGTTGGACTCATCTCCCCTGAAGCAAACTCTAAGTATTTGGACGTTTTGGACTCATCAGACATGTAGCTAGAACTCCGCATATGGATATGTTGAACTACTCTGTCATTCAGCTAGCTCTCAATGTATGGACACGTTGGACTACTCTGCCATGTAGCTAGAACTCTGTATATGGAAATGTTACACTACTCTGTCATGTAGCTAGCTCTGTGTACATTGACACGTTGAACTCATCTGCCATGTTGCTAGAACCCTGTTTATGGATATGTTGGACTACTCTGCCATGCAGCTAGCTCTCAGTATATGGACACGTTGGACTCATCTGCCATGTCATTAGAACTCTATATATGGAAATGTTGCACTACTCTACTATGTAGCTAGCTCTCTGTATAAGGACATTTTTGACTCGTCTGCCATGTAGCTTGTTTTGGACATTTTGGATTTGACTGCCAATTATCTAGCACTCTGCACATGAATATGATGGACTGATCTGCTTTGTAGTTAGCTCGCTGTATATGAAGATATTGGACATGTCTTCCATGTAGCTAGCCCTCTAAATATTCATATGTTGGACTCATCTGTCATGTTGCTAGAACCCTGTATATGGACATGTTGGACTCCTCTGCCATGTAGCTAACTCCCAGTATATGAACATGTTGGACTCATCTGCCATGTAGACAGCTGTCTGTGTATGCACAAGTTGGACTCATCTGCCTTGTACCTAGACCACAAAATATACACATGTTGGCCTCATCTCCCATGAAGCTATCTCTCAGTATTTGGCCATGTTGCAGTCAATAGCCATATAGCTAGAACTCCATATATGGACATGTTGAACTACTCTGCCATGTAGCTAGCTCTCAGTATATGGACACGGTGGCCTCATCTGCCATGTACCTTAACCTCTATATATGGAAATGTTACACTACTCTTCAATTTAGCTAGCTCTCTGTATATGGACACATTGATCTCATCTGCCATGTAGCCAGAACACTGTATATGGACATGTTGAATTATTCTGTCATGTAGCTAGCTCTCAGTATGGGCACGTTGGACTAATCTGCCATGCAGCTATAACACTGTAAATGAAAATGTTGTTCTACACTGCCATGTAGCCAGCTCTCTGTACGTGTCCATTTTGTACTCTTCTGCCATGTAGCTAGCACTCTGTACGTGAATATGATGGACTGATCTGCTCTGTATATGAAGATATTGGACTTGTCTGCCACGTAGCTAGCCCTCTAAATATTCATATGTTGGACTAATCTGCCACGTAGCTAACTCCCAGTATATGGACATATTGGACTCATCTGCCATGTACCCAGCTCTCTGTGTATGAACAAGTTGGATTCATCTGCCTTGTAACTAGCCCTCAAAATATAAACATGTTAGACTCATCTCCCATGAAGCTAACACTCAGTATATGGACACGATGGACTCATCTGCCATGTAGCTAAAATTCTGTATATGGAAATGTTACACTACTCTGCAATGTAGGTAGCTCTCTATATATGGACACCTTGGACTCATCAGCCATGTATCTAACTCTCAGAATATGGACATGTTGGACTCATCTGCCATGTAGCTAGAACTCTGTATATGGAAATGTTGCACTACTCTGCCATTTATCTAGCTCTCAGCATATGGACATGTTGGACTACTCTGCCATGTAGCTAGAACTCTGTATATGGAAATGTTGCACTACTCTGCCATGTACCTGGCTGCCTATATATGGACATGTTGGATTCATCTGCCAAGTAGCTAAGCTTAGTATATTGAAATGTTTCAGTACTTTGCCATGTAGCTGGCTCTCTGTATATGGACACATTGGACTCATCTGCTAAGTAGCTAAAACTTTTTATATGGAAATGTTGCACTACAATGCCATGTAGCCAGCTCTCTGTGTATGAACAAGATGATCTCATCTGCCTTGTAGCTAGCCCTCAAAATATACACATGTTGGATTCATGTCCCATGAAGCTAACTCTCAGTATTTGGACATGTTGGCCTCATCTGCCATGTAGATAGAACTCCGTATATAGACATGTTGGATACTCTGTCATGTAGCTAGCTCTCAGAATATGCACACGTTGGATTCATCTGCCATGTAGCTAGACCTCTGTATATGAAAATATTTCACTACTCTGTCATGTAGCTAGCTCTCTATATATGGACATTTTGAACTCGTCTGCCATGTAGCTAGCTCTCCATGCACGAATATGTTGGACTGATCTGCCATATAGGTAGCTCTCTGTATATAAACATATTGGACTTGTCTGCAATGTAGCTAGCGCTCTGTATATGGACATGTTGGACTCATCAGCCATGTATCCACATTTCTCTGTATGAACATGTTGGACTCATCTGCCTTATTGCTAGTATGCTAAATATACACATGTTGGAATCATCTGACATGTAGTTAGCTCTCAGTATATGGATATGTGTTAATCATCGGCCATGTAGCCAGCCTTCTCTGTATAAACATTTTGGACTCATATGTCTTGAAACTAGTCCTCTATATATACACATGCTGGACTCATCTGCCATGTAGTTAACTCTTAGTATATGCACATGTTGGACTCATCTTCCATGTAGCTAGTACTCTGTATATGGATATGTTGGATTACTATGCCATATAGCTAGCTCTCAGTATATAAACACGTTGGTCTCATCTGCCATGTAGCTAGAGCTCTGCATATGGAAATGTTGCACTACTCTGACATGCAGTTAACTCTCTGTATATGGACATTTTGGACTCGTCTGCCATGTAGCTAACTCTCTGTGCATGGATATCTTGGACTGATCTGCCATGTCAGTAGCTCTCTGCATATGAACATATTGGACTTGTCTACCAAGTAGCTAGCTCGCACTATATGGACATGTTGGACTCATCAGCCATGTACCAGGCTCTCTCTGTTTTAATATGTTCGACTCATCTCCCTTGTAGCTAGCACTCTAAATATACACATGTTGGACTCATCTGCCATGTTGCTTTCTCAGTATATGGACATGTTGTACTCATCTGTAATGTAGATAGTTCTCTGTATATTTACATGCTGGACTACTCTGCCTTTTAGCTAGCACTCAATATATGGACACGTTGGACTCATCTGCCATGTAGCTGTCTCTCATTAGATGCACACGTTGAATTCATCGGCCATGTAGCTAGATATCTGTATATGGAAACGTTGCACTACTCTGACAAGTAGCTAGCTATGTGTATATGGACATTTTGGTCTCGTCTGCCATGTGACTAGCTCTCTGTGATTGGATATGATGGACTGATCTTCCATGTAGGTAGCGCTCTTTATATGAACATATTCGACTTGTCTGCCATATAGCTACCTTTCTGCTCATGGACATGATGGATTCATCTGCAATTTAGCTTGGACTCTGTATATGGAACTGTTGCAATACTCAGCAATGTAGGTAGCTTTCTCTATGTGGACATTTTGCACTCATCTGCCATGTAGCTAGCTCACTGTGCATGGATATGTTGAACTTATCTGCCATGTAGCCAGCTCTCTCTGTATGAATCATCTGCCATCTCTCTGTATATGGACATGTTGGACTCATCTGCCATGTAGCCAGCACTCTCTGTATGAACACGTTGGACTCATCTTCCTTGCAGCTATTGCTCTATATATACACATGTTGGACTCATCTGCCACATAGCTAGTACTCTGTATATGGACATGTTGGACTACTCTGCCATGTAGCTAGCTC
>NW_006408903.1:435420-453663 GCF_000296735.1 Chrysochloris asiatica
ACATAGCTAGTACTCTGTATATGGACATGTTGGACTACTCTGCCATGTAGCTAGCTCTCAGTTTATGGACACATTGGACTCATATGCCATGAAGCTAGAACTCTGTATATGGAAATGTTGCACTACTCTGCCATTTACCTAGCTCTCTGTATATGGACATGTTGGATTCATCTGCCATGTAACTAGAACTCTGTATATGGACATGATGCACTACTCTGCCATGTAGGTACCTCTGTATATGGACATTTTGGGCCCTTCTGACATGTAGCTATCTCTCTGTGCATGGATATGTTGGACTAATCTCCATGAAGATAGCTCTCTCTATATGAACATATTAGATATGTCTTCCATGTAGATAGACCTCAGTATGTGGACATGTTGTATTCATTTGCCATGTAGCTAGTACTCTGTATAATGGACAAGTAAGACTCATCTGTCATGTATCTACCTCTCTGTACATGGATATGTTGGACTGATCTGTCATGCAGGCAGCTGTCTGTATATGAACATTTTGGACTTGTCTGCCATGGAACTAGCTCTCTATATATGGACATGTTGGACTCATCAGCCATGTAGCCCGCTCTCTCTGTATGAACATGGTTGACTCATCTTCGTTGTAGCTAACCTTCTAAATATACACATGTTGAACTCATCTGCCATGTAGCTAGGTCTCAGTATATGGACATGTTGGACTCAACTGTCATGAAGCTTGTATTCTGTATATGGACATCTTGGATTACTATGCCATGTCACTAGTAACCTGTATATGGAAATGTAGCAGCACACTTCCATTTAGCTAGCTCTCTGTATATGGTCATTTTGGACTCGCCTGCCATGTAGCTAGCTCTCTGTACATGGATATGTTGCACTGATCTGTCATGTAATTTGTTGTTGTTGTTGTTAAGTGCCATCGAGTCATGTAATTAGCTCTCTGTATATGAACATATTGGACTAGTTTGCTCTCAGTATAAGGACATGTTGGACTCATCAACCATTTACCCACCTCTCTGTATATGAACATTGTTGCACTTCTCTGCCTTGTGGCGAGCCCTGTAAGTATACACATGTTGGACTTATCTGCCACGGAACTAGTACTCTGTATATGGACATGTTGGACTACTCTGCCATGTAGCTATCTCTCAGTATATGGAAAAGTTGGACTAATCTGCCATGTAGGTAGAATCTGTATATGGAAATATTGCACTACTCTGACATGTAGCTAGCTCTCTGTACATGAACATTTTGGACTCTGTACATGGGTATGTTGGAATGATCTGTCATTTAGGTAGGTCTCTGAATATGAACATATTTTACTTGTCTGCATTTAGCTACCTCCCAGTATATGGACATGTAGGACTCATAAGCCATGCACCCAGCTCTCTGTGTATTTATATGCTGGACTCATCTGCCTTGTAGCTAGCCTTTAAATATACACATATAGGACTCAACTGCAATACAGATAATTCTTACTATTTGGACATATTGGACTCATCAGTCATGTAACTAGCTCTCAGTATATGGACATGTTGGAATCATCTGCCATGTAGCCTGTATTCTGTATATGGACATCTTGGACTACTCTATCTTTTAGCTAGCTCTCAGTATATGGACACTTTGGACTCATCTGTCATGTAGCTAGATTCTATATATGAGCATGTTGAACTCATCAGTCATATAGCCACTTCTCTCTGTATAAACATGTTGGACTCATCTGCCTTGTCGGTAATCCTCTTTATATACACATGTTGGAAACATCTGCCATGTAGCTAGCTCTCAGTAATTGGAAATGGTGGACTCATTTGCCATTTAGCTAGTTCTCTGTATATGTACATCTTGGACTACTCTGCCGTGTAGCTACCTCTCAGTATATGGACACGTTGGATTCATCTTCCATGCAGCTAGAATTCAGTATATGGACATGTTTCACTACTCTGCCATGTAGCTACCTCTGCATAGGGACATTTTTGACTCATCTGAAATGGAGCTAGCTCTCTGTGAATTGATATGTTGGACTGATCTGTAGTGTAGGTAGCTCTCTCTATATGAACATATTTGACTTATCTGCAATGTAGCTAGATCTCTCTATATGAACATGTTTGTCTAATTAGCCATGTAAACATATCTCTGTTTAAGAACATGTTGGTCTCATATGCCTTGTATCTAACCCTTTATATATACACATTTTGGACTCATCTGCCATGTAGCTAACTCTCAGTACATGGACAAGTTGGACTCATCCGCCATGTAACTAGAACTCTGTATATGTAAATGTTGCACTACTCTGCCATGTATCTAGCTCTCTGTACATGGATATGTTGGAATCATCTGTCATGTAGGTAGTTCTCGGTATGTGAACATATTGGACTTGTCTGCCATGTAGATACCTCTCAGTATATGGACATGTTGGACTCATCTGCCATGTAGCTAGTACTCTGCAAATGGACATCTTGGACTACTCTGCCAGGTAGCTAGCTCTCTGTATATGAACATGTTAGAATCATCAGTCATATAGCCACCTCCCTCTGTATGAACATGTTGGACTCTTCTGCCTTGTCACTAGTCCTCTATTTATACACATGTTGGCCTCATCTGCCATGTAGCTAGCTCTCAGGAATTGGACATGCTAGACTCATTTGCCATGTAGCTAGTACTCTGTATATGGACTTCTTGGACTACTCTGCCATGTAGCTACCTCTTATTGCATGGACATGTTGGACCCATCTGCAATGTAGCTAGAACTCTACATAAGGACATGTTGCACTACTCTGTCATGTGTCTACCTGTGTATATGGACATTTTGGACTCATCTGCCATGTAGCTAGCTGTCTGTATATGGATATGTTTTACTAATCTGCCATGTAGGTAACTCTCTGTATATGGACATGTTGGACTCATCAGTCATGTAGCCAGCTCTCTGTATATGAACATGTTGGACTCATCTGCCTTGTAGCTAGACCTCTAAATTTTCACATGTTGTACTCATCTGTCATGTAGTTAACTCTCTCTATATATACATGTTGGACTCATCTGCCATGTAGCTAGCTCTCTGTATATGGATATGTTGCACTGATCTGCCATGTAATTAGCTCTCTTTATATGAACATATTGGAACTGTTTGCCATGTAGCTAGCATTCTTTATATGGACATGTTGGACTCATCAGCCATATTGTCACCTCTCTCTGTATGAACATGATGGACTCATCTGCCTTGTAACTAGCCCTCCAAATAGACACATGTTGGACTCATCTGCCATGTAGCTACCTCTGTATATGGACATTTTGGATTCAACTGACATGTAGTTAGCTCTCTTTGCATGGATATGTTGGATTGATCTGCCATGTAAGTAAGTCTAGGTATATAACCATATAGGACTTGTCTGCCTTGTAGCTAGCTCTATGCACATGGACATGTTGGCATCATCAGCCATGCAGGTATTACTCTGTATATGGACATCTTGGACTACTCTGCCATGAAGCTACCTCACATTTGATCGACACATTGGACTCATCTGTCATGTAGCTAGAACTCTGTATATGGAAATATTGCACTACTTTGACATGTAGCTAGCTCTCTGTACTTTGATAAGTTGGAATGATCTGCCATTTAGGTAGGTGTCTGTATATGATCATATTGGATTTGTCTGCCATGTAGCTAGCTCTCAGTACATGGACATGTTGGAGTAATCAGCCATGTAGCCTGCTTTCTCTGTATGAATATTTTGATCTCATCTGCTTTGTATCTAGCCCTCGAATTATGCAAAAGTTGGACTCATCTGCTATGTAGCTAGCTCTCAGGATATGGACATGTTGGACTCATCTTCCATATAGCTAGTACACTGTATATGGACATCTTGGACTACTCTGCAATGAAGCTACCTCTCATTAGATGGACACATTGGACTCATCTGTCATGTAGATAGAAATCTGTATATGGAAATATTGCACTACTCTGACATGTAGCTAGCTTTCTGTACATGAACATTTTGTACTCGTTTGCCATGTAGTTAGCTCTCTGTACATGGATATGTTGGAATGATCTGCCATGTAGGTAGGTATCTGTATATGAACACATTTGACTTATAGGCCATGTAGCTACCTCTCAGAATATGAACATGTTGAACTCATCTGCCATGTACCCAGCTCTCTGTGTATGAATATGTTGAACTCATCTGCCTTGTAGCTTGCCTTTAAATATACACATACAGAGTCATCTGCCATGTAGGTAACTCTCAATATATAGACATGTTGGATTCATCAGCCGTGTAGCTAGTTCTCTGTAGATGGATATCTTGGACTACTCTGCTATTTTGCTAGCTCTCAGTATATGGACACGTTGGACTCATCAGCCATGTAGCTAGAATGTTGTATATGAACATGTTGGACTCATCAGCAATTTAGCCACCTCTCTCTATATGAACATGTTGCACTCATCTGCCTTGTCGCTAGTCCTCTCTCTATATACATATTGGACTCATCTGCCATGTAGCTGGCTCTCAGTAATTGGAAATGCTGGACTCATTTGCCATGTAGTTAACACTCTTTATATGGACATCTTGGACTACTCTGCCATGTAGCAATCTCTCAGTATCTGGACAAGTTGAACTCATCTGTCATGTAGCTAGAATTCTGTATATGGAAATGTTGCACTACTCTGCCATGCAGCTAGCTCTCTGTATATGGACATGTTGGACTGATCTGGCATGTAGCTAGACCTCTGTATATGGAAATGTTGCACTGCTCAGCCATATAACTAATTCTCTGTATATGGACATTTTGGACTCATCTGCCATGTAGCTAGCTCTTTGTGCATGGAAATGTTGGACTGATCTGCCATGTAGGTAGCTATCTGTATACGAACATATTTGGCTTATCTGCCATGTAGCTGACTCTCAGTATATACACATGTTGGACTCATCAGCCATGGAGCCATCTCTCTCTGTATGAACACCATGGTCTCACCTTTCTTGTAGCTAGCCCTCTGAATATACACATGTTGGACTCATCTGCCATGGAGTTAACTCTCAGTATCTGGACATGATGGACTCATCTGCCATGTAGCTAGTACTTTGTGTTTGGACATGTTGCACTTATCTACCATTTAGCTTACTCTGTATATGGACATTTTGTACTCGTCTGACATATAGCCAGCTCTCTGTGCATGGATATGTTAAACTGATAGGCCATGAAGGTAGCTCTCTGTATATGAATATACTGGACATGTCTGTCATGTAGCTAGCTCTCAGTATATGGAAAAGTTTGACTCATCTGCCATAAAGCTAGTACTCTGTATAATGGACATGTTGGACTCATCTGTTATGTAGCTAGCTCAGTGTACATGGATATGTTGGAATGATCTGTCATGTAGATAGCTCTCTGATATGGATACGTTGGACTCATCAGCCTTGAAGCCAGCTCTCTCTGTATGAACATGTTGGACTCATCTGTCTTGTAGCTATCCTTCTAAATATACACAAAATGGACTCATCTGTCCTGCAGGTTGCTATCAGTATATGGACACGTTGGACTCATCTGCCATGTAGCTAGAACTCTGTATATGGACATGTTGCACTTCTCTGACATGTAGCTACCTTTGTATATAGTCATTTTGGACTTGTCTGCCATGTAGCTAGCTCTCAGTATATGGACATGTTGGACTCCTCAGTCATACAGCCAGCTCTCTCTGTATGAACATGTTGGATTCATTTGCCTTGTAGCTAGCCCTCTAAATATACACATGCTAGACTCATCTGCCATTTAGCTAGCTCTCAGTATATGGACATGTTGGACTCATCTGCCATGTAGCTAGTACTCTATATATGGACATCTAGGACTACTCTGCCCTGTAGCTCTCAGTATATGGACATGTTGGACTCATCTGCCATATAGCTAGTACTCTGTATATGGACATGTTGGATGAATCTGCCATATAGTTATCTCTCAGTATATGGATATGTAGGACTCATCTGTCATGTAGCTAGAACACTGTATATGGGAATGTTGCACGACTCTGCCATGTAGCTAGATTTCAGTATATGAACACATTGAAATCATCTGCCATGTAGCTAGAACTCTGTATATGGACAGGTTGCACTACTCTGCATTTTGCTACCTCTGAATATGGATATTTTGGACTCGTCTGACATGTCACTAGCTCTCTGTGCATGAATATGTCGGACTGATATGCCATGTAAGTAGCTCTCGGTATATGAACATATTGGAACTCTTTGCCATGTAGCTGGCAATAAGTATATGGACATGTTGGACTCATCAGTCATGTAGCCAGATCTCTCTATATGAACTTGATGGACTTATCTGCCTTGTAGCTAACTCTCAGTATAAGGACATGTTGGACTAATCTGCATTGTAGCTAATACTCTCTATATGGACATGTTGGACTAATCTGCAATGTAGCTAGCTCTAAGAATATGGAAACGTTGGACTCATCAGTTATGTAGCTTGAACTCAGTATAAGAAAATGTTTTACTACTCTGCCATGTAGCTAGCTCTCAGTATATGGACACGTTGTAATCATCTGTCATGTAGCTAGAACTCTGTATATGGACAGGTTGCACTATTCTGACATGTAGCTACCTCTATATATGTACATTTTGGACAAGACTGCTTTGTAGCTAGCTCTCTGTGTATGGATAAGTTGGACTGATCTGCCATGTATGTAGCTATCTATATATGAACATATTGGATATGTCTGCCATGTAGCTAGTTCTCTGTATATGGAAATGTTGGAATCATCTGCCATGTAGCCAACTCTCTCTGTATGAACATGGTGGACACATGTGCCTTGTAGCTAGCCCTCTAAATATACTCATGTGGGACATATCTGCTTCATAGCTAACTCTCAGTATATGGACTTGTTGGACTCATCTGCCCTGTACTGAACTCTCAGTAGACAGACATGATGGACTCATCTGGCATGTATATAGTACTCTGTATATGTACATCTTGGACTAATCTGCTTGTAGTACAGGGACTACTAAGTACAGGGACACGTTAGACTCATCTGCCATTTAACTAGAACACTGTGTATGAACATGTTGCACTACTCTGCCATGTAGCTACCCCTGTATATGGACATTTTGGAGACGTCTGCCATGTAGCTAGCTCTCTGTACATGGAAATGTTGGAAAGATCTGCCATGTAGGTTGCTCTCTGTATATGAACATATTAGACTTGTCTGCCATGTAGCTCGCTCTCAGTATATGGACATGTTGTACTCATCAGCCATGTAGTAAGCTCTCTCAGTATGAATATGTTGGTCTCATCTGCCTTGTATCTATCCCTCTAAATATACTCATGCTGAATTCATCTGCCATGTAACTAGCTCTTAGTATATGGGCATGTTGGACTCATCTGCCATGTAACTAGTATTCTGTATATGGACATCTTCAACTACTCTGCCATGTAGCTAGATCTCAGTACATGGACAAGTTGGATTCATCTCCCATGTAGATAGCACTCTGTGTACGGTCATGTGGCAATACTCTGCATTTTGCTACCTCTGTATATAGACATTTTGGACTCGTATGACATGTAGCTAGCTCTCTGTACATGAAAATGTGGGATGTACCTGCCATATAGCTAGATCTCTGTATATGAACCTATTGGACTTGTCTGCCATGTATCTAGCTCTCTGTACATGGATATGTTGGACTGATCTGTCACGTAGGTAGCTCTCAGTATATGGATATATTGGACTTGTCTTAAATGTAGCAAGCTCTCTGTATATGGGCATGTTGGACTCATCAGCCATGTAGCCAGCCCTCTAAATATACACATGTTGGACTCATCTGCCACGTAGCTAACTCTCAGTATATGGACATGTTGGACTACTCTGTCATGTAGATAGCAAAAAGTATATGGAAACAAAGGACTCATCTGCCATGTAGCTAGAACTCTGTATATGGAAATGTTGCACTACTCTACAATGTAGCTAGCTCTCTATATATGCACAATTTGGACTCATCTGCCATGGATCTACCTCTGTGTACATGGATATATTGGACTGATCTGTCATGTAGACAGCTCTCTGTATATGAACATATTGTACTTGTCTTACATGTAGCAAGGTCTCAATGTATGGACAAGTTGGACTCATAAGCCGTGTAGTCAGTTCTGTGTTGGAACACGTTGGACTCATCTGTCTTGTAACTATCCCTCTAAATATTCACATGTTGGACTCATCTGCCATGTACCTAACTCTCAGTATATGTACATGTTGTTCTCATCTGCCATGTAACTAGTATTCTGTATATGGACATGTTGGACTACTCTGCTTTGTACCTAGCTCTCAGTATATGGACACGTTGGAATCCTCTGCCATGTAGCTAGAATTCTGTACATGGAAATGTTGCACTATTCTGACATGTAGCTAGCTCTCTGTATATGGACACATCGGACTCATCTGCCATGTAGCTAGAAATCTACATATAAAAATGTTGGACTTCTCTGCCATGTAGCTAGCTCTCTGTATATGGACATTTAGGACTAGTCTGCCATATATATAGCTCTTTGTCCATGAATAAGTTGGACTGGTCTGTGATGTAGGTAGCTCTCTGTATGTGAACGTATTGGACTTGTGTGCTATGTGGCTAGCTCTCAGTATATGGACAAGTAGGACTCATCAGCCATATAGCCAGATCTATGTATATGCACATGTTGGACTTATCTGCCTTGTAGCTTGCCCTCTAAATATACACATGTGGGAATCATCTGTCATGTAGCTAACTTTCAGTATATGGACATATTGGACTCATCTGCCATGTAGCTAGCTCTCTATACATGGATAAGTTGGACTGTTCTGCCGTGTAGTTAGTTTCTTGTATATGAACATATTGGACTTGTCTGCCATGTAGCTATCTCTCTGTATATGGACATGTTGGACTGATCTGACATGTAGCTAGAACTCTTTATATGGACATATTGCACTACTCTGCAATGTAGCTACCACTGTATATGTACATTTTAGACCCTTCTGCAATGTAGCTAGCTCTCTGTGCATGGATATGTTGAACTGATCTGTCATGTAGGTGGTACCATGTATATGGAAATCGTGAACTTCTTGGCCATGTAGCTAGCTGTCAGTATATGGACAAGTTTGTCTCATCTGCCATGTAGATAGAACTCTGTATATGGACATGTTTCAGTACTCTGCATTTTGTACCTCTGTATATGGACATTTTGGACTCATGCCATGTAGCTAGCTTTCTGATCATGAATATGTTGGGCTGATCTGCCATGTAGGTAGGTCTCTGTATATGAACGTATTGGACTTTTCTGCTATGTAGCTAGCTATGAATATATGGATATGTTGGACTCATCTGCCATGTAGCTAGCCCTCTTAATGTACACATGTTGGACTCATCTGTTATATAGCTAGCTCTCAGTATATGGACATGTTGGAATCATCTGCCATGTAGCTCGTACTCTGTATATGGACATCTATGACTACTCGGCCATGTACCTAGCTGTCAGTATATGGACACCTTGGACTCATCTTCCATGTAGCTAGTATTCTGTATATGGAAATGTTGCACTACTCTGCCATCAAGCCACCTGCTGTATATCGACAATTTGGACTTGTCTGCCATGTAGCTAGTACTCTGTATAACGGCATGTTGAACTCATCTGTCATGTAGCTAGCTCGCTGAACATGGATATATTGTACTGATCTGCCATGTAGGTAGCTCTCTGTTTGTCAACATATTGGATTTACCTGCCATGTAGCTAACTCTCTGTATATGGACATGTTGGACTCATCAGCCACATAGCCAGCTCTCGCTCTATGAACATGTTGGACACTTCTGCCTTGTAGCTAGGCCTCTAAATATACACATGATGGACTCAAAGGCCATGTAGCATGCTCTCAGTAAATCGACATGGTGGACTCATTTGCCATGTAGCTAGTACTCTGTACATGGACATCTTGGACTACTCTACCATGTAGCTAGCTCTCTGTATATGGACAAGTTGCACTACTCTGCCATTAGGTACCTCTGTATATGGACATTTTGGACTCATCTGCCATGTACCTAGCTCTCTGTGCATGGATATGTTGGACTGATCTTCCATGTATATAGCTCTCTGTATATGAACATATTGGACTTGTCTGCCATGTAGCTAGTTCTCGGTATATGGACATGTAGGACTCATCAGCCATGTAGCCAGCTTTCTCTGTATGAACATGTTCGACTCATCTGCCTCTAAATATACACATATTGGATTCATCTGCAATGTAGCTAACTCTCATTATATGGATATGTTGGATATTCTGCCATATAGCTAGTACACTGTATATGGACATCTCAGACAACTCTGCCATGTAGCTAGCTCTCAGTATATGGACATGTGTGACTCATCAGCCATGCTGCTAAAACTCTGTATATGGACATGTTGCACTACTCTGATGTATCGCTAGCTCATTGTATATGGACATGTTGGACTCTCTGTGAGTGAACATGTTAGACTCATCTGCCATGGAACTAATACTCTGTATATGGACATGTTTGACTACTCTGCCATGTAGCTTACTCTCAGTATATGGACTTATTGGACTCATATGTCATGTAGCTGGAACACTGTATATGGAAATGTTGCACAACTCTGATGTGTAGCTAGTGCTTTGTATATGGACACGTTGGATTCATCTGCCATGTAGCTAGAACTCTGTACATGGAAAAATTGCACTACTCTGCCATGTAGCTAGCTGTCTTTATATGGACATTTATATGTCTTTATATGGACATTTTGTACTCCTCTGCCATGTGGCTAGAGCTCTATACATGGATATGTTGGACTGATTTGCCATATAGGTAACTCTCTGTTTATGAACATATTGCAGTACTCTGCCTTGTAGCCAGTTTTCTGGTTTTGAATGCCATGTAGCTAGCTCTCTGTAGATGAATATGATGGACTGATCGGTCATGTAGGTAGCTCTCTGAATATGAAGATATTGGACTTGTCTACCATGTAGCTAGCTCTCTGTATATGGACATGTTGAACTCATCAGCCATGTAGCCAACTCTCTGTGTATGGAAATGATGGACTCATCTGCCATGCAGGTAGAACAGTGTATATGGAAATGTTGCACTACTCTGCCATGTAGCTACCTCTCTGCATATGGACACATTGGACACATCTGCTATGTAGCTAGTACCCTGTATATTCAAATGTTGCAGTATTCTGCCATGTAGCCAGCTCTCAGTATATGAAAATTTTGGAATAGTCTGCCATGTAGCTTACTCTCTGTGCATAAATATGTTGGACTGATCTTCCATGTAGCTAGCTCTTTGTATATGGACATGTTGGACTCATCAGTCATATAGCCAGTTTGTGTATGAACATGTTGGGCTCATCTGCCTTTTACTGGCTCTCAGTATATGGACATGTGTGACTCATCTGCCATGTAGCTAGCTCTCAGTATATTGACACGTTTGATTCATCTCCCATGTAGCTATAACTCTGTATATGGAAATGTTGTACTATTCTGCCATGTATCAAGTTCTTTGTATATGGACACGTTGGAATCATCTGCCATGTAGCTATAACTCAGTATATGTAAATTTTGCACTACTCTGCCCTTTAGCTAGCACTCTGTATATGGTCATTTTGGACTCGTATGTCATGTAGCTGTCTCTCTGTACATGGCTATGTTCCTCTGATCAGCCATGTAGATAGCTTTCTGTATATGAACATCTTTGACTTGTCTGCCATGTAGCAATCTCAGTATATGGACATGTTGGACTCATCAGCCATGTAAGCCAGCTTTCTGTACATGAACATGTTGGACTCATCTGCCTTGTAGCATGATCTCTAAATAAACACATTTCTGACTCTTCTGCCATGTGGTTAACTCTCAGTATATGGACATATTGAACTAATCTTCAGGTAGTTTGTACTCTGTATATCGAAATGTTTCACTACTCTGGCATATAGCTAGCTCTTTGTATATGGACAAGTTGGACTCATCTGCATTTTGCTAGAACTCTGTACATGGAAGTGTTGCACTACTCTGCCATATATCTAGCTCTTTGTATATGGACACGTTGAACTCATCTGCCATGTAGGTAGAACTTTGTATATGGCAATGTTGCACTACTCTGCCATGTAGCTAGCTCAGTCTATGGACAATTTGGAGTCGTCTGACATGTAGTCGTCTCTCTGTACATGGATATATTGGACAGATCAGCCATGTAGGTAGCTCTCTGTATATGAACATATTGGACTTGTCTGCCATGTAACTAGCTATCAATATATGGACATGTTGGATTCATCACCAATGTAGCCAGCTCTCTGAGTATTAACATGTTGAACTCATCTGCATTGTGCCTAGTCCTCTAAATATACACATGTTGGACTCATCTGCCATGTAGCTAACTACCAGTATATGGACATGTGGTACTCATCAGCCATATAGCTGGCTCTCTGTTTATGAACATGTTGGATTCATCTACCTTGTAGATAGCTCTCAGTATATGGACATGTTGGACTCATCTGCCATTTAGCTTGTACTCTGTATATGGACATGTTGGACTACTCTTCCATGTAGCTAGGATTCTGTATATGGAAATTTTGCATTACTCTACCATGTAGCAAGCTCTTTGTATATGGACATGTTGGACTCATGAGCCATGTAGCTAGAACTCTGTATATGGAAATGTTGCACTACTCTGCCATGTGTCTAACTCTCTGTATATGGACATTTTGGACTCATCTGACATGTAGCTAGCTCTCTGTACATGGATATATTGGACAGATCAGCCATGTAGGTATTTCTCTGTATATGAACATATTGGACTTGTCTGCCATGTAGGTAGCTCTCAATATATGGACATGTTGGAAACATCAGCCATGTAGTCAGCTCTCTCTAGATGAATATGTTGGACTCATCTGCCTTGTAGCTTGCTCTTAGTATATGGACACATGGGATTCATCTGCCATGTGGCTCGAAGTCTATACATGGAAATGTTGCACTACTCTGCCATGTAGCTAGCTCCCTGTATATTGACATGTTGGATTATCTGCCATGTAGCTAGAAATCTGCATATGGAAATGTTACACTGCTATGCCATGAAGCTAGCTCTCTGTATATGGACATTTGGGACTCGTCTGCCATGTAACTAACTAGCTCTTTGTACATGGACAAGTTGGACTAATCTGATATGTAGGTAGCTCTCTGCATATGAAGATATTGGACTTGTCTGCCACGTAGCTACCCCTCTAAATATACACATGTTGGACTCATCTGCCACGTAGCTAACAATCAGTATATGGTCATATTGGGTTCATCTGCCATGTAGCTTGTACTCTGTATATGGACATGTTGGACTACTCTGCCATATAGCTAGGACTCTGTATATGGAAATTTTGCATTACTCTGCCATATAGCTATCTCTCAGTATGAGGACACGTTGGACTCATCTGCCATGTAGCTAGCTCTCTGTATATCAACACATTGGACACATCTGACATGTAGCTAGAACTGTGTATATAGACCTGTTATGCAACTCTACCACATAGCTAGCACACTGTATTTGGACACGTTGGACTCATCTGACATGTAGTTAGAATTCTGTATATGGAAATGTTGCACTACTCTGTCATGTAACTAGCCCTCTATATATGTACATGTTGGAATAGTCTGCCATGTAGCTTATTCTCTGTACATAAATATGTTGGACTGATCTTCCATGTATGTAGCTCTCTGTGTAACAACATATTGGACTTGTCTGTCATGAAGCTAGCTCTCAGTATATGGACATGTTGGCCTCATCAGCCATGTTGCCAGCTATCTATGAACATGTTGGACTCATCTACTTTGTATCGAGCCCACTAAATATACACATGTTGGAATCATCTGCCATGTAGCTAACTTTCAGTATATGGACATGTTGGACTCATCTGACATGTAGCTAGTTCTCCATATATGTACGTGTTGGACTACTCTGCCATGTGGTCAGCTCTCAGTATATGGACATGTTGGACTCATCTGACATGTAGCTAGTTCTCCATATATGTACGTGTTGGACTACTCTGCCATGTGGTCAGCTCTCAGTATATGGACATGTTGGACTCATCTGCTATTTAACTAGGACTCTATATAATGAAATGTAGCAGTACTCTGCCATGTAGCTAGCTCTCTACATATTTACATTTGAATCGTCTGCCATGTAGCTTACTCTCTGTACATGGATATGTTGTACTGATCTGCCATGTACTTAATTCTCTGTATATGAACTTATTGGACTGCTGTGCCATGTAGCTATCTCTCAGTATATGGACATGTTGGACTCATCAACCATTTAACCAGCTCTCTGTGTATGAACATGTTGGATTCATCTGCCTTGTATCAAGCCCTCAAAATATACACATGTTGGATTCATCTGCCATGTAGCTAGTACTCTATATATGGACATTCTGGACTCACCTGTCATGTAGCTAGAACTCTGAATATGGAAATGTTTCACTACTCTGCCATGTAGCTAACTCTCTGTATATGGACATTTTGGACTCATCAGTCATATAGCCAGTTCTCTGTGTGTGAACATTTTGGGCTCATCTGCCTTGTATTAGCTCTCAGTATATGGACATGTGGGACTCATCTGCCATGTAGCTAGTACTCTATATATGGACATGTTGGTCTACTCTGCCATGTAGCTAGCTCTCGGTATATGGACATGTTGGACTCATCTGCCATATAGCGATAACTCTGATACGGAAATGTTGCACTATTCTGACATGTAGCAAGCTGTTTGTATATGGACACTTTGGACTCATCAGCCACGTAACTAGAACTCTGTATATGGAAATGTTGAACTACTCTGCCATGTATCTAACTCGCTGTATATGGACACTTTGGATTCATCTGACATGTAGCTAGCTCTCTGTACATGGATATATTGGACAGATCAGCCATGTAGGTAGCTTTCTGTATATGAACATATTGGACTTGTCTGCCATGTAGCTAGCTCTCAGTATATGGACACGTTGGACTCATCTGCCATGTATCTAGAACTCTGTATATAGAAATGTTGCACTACTCGGCCATGTAGCTAGCTTTCAATATATGGACATGTTGGACTCATATGCCATGTAGCTCGAATTCTATATATGGAAATGTTGCACTACTCTGCCATGTAGCTAGCTCTCTGTATATGGACACGTTGAACTATCTGCCATGTAGCTAGAAATCTGCATATGGAAATGTTACACTACTATGTCATATAGGTAACTCTCTGTATATGGACATTTTGTACTCTTCTGCCTTGTAGCTAGCCCTCTAAATATACACATGTTGGACTCAACTGAAAAGTAGATATCTCTCAGAATATGGACCTGTTGGACTCATCTGACATGTAGATAGAACTCTGTATATGGACATGTAGGGCTACTCTGCCATGTAGCTATCTCTCTGTATATGGACACCTTGGACTCATCTGCCATGTAGCCAGAACTCTGTATATGGAAATGTTGCACAACTCTGCATGTATCTACCTCTCTGTATATGTACATGTTGGACTCGTCTGCACATATCTACTCTCTGTACATTGATATGTTGAACTGGTCTGCCATGTAGGTACCTCTCTGCATATGAATATATTGGACTTTTCTGCCATGTAGCTAGCTCTCTGTATATGAAGTTGTTGGACTCATCTGTCAAGTATCGAGCCCTCTAAATATACACCTGTTGGACTCATCTGCCATGTAGCTAACTCTCAGTATATACACATGTTGGACTCATCTGCCATGTAGCTAGAACTCTGTATATGGACATGGTGGACTACTCTGCCATGAAGCTAGATCTCAGAATATGGACACGTTGGACTCATCCACCATGTAGCTAGAACTCTTTATATGGAAATGTTGCACTACACTGCCATGTAACTAGCTCTCTGTGTTTGGACACGTTTGACTCATCTGCTATTTAGATAGAACTCTGTATATGTACACATTGGACTACTCTACCATTTAGCCAGCTCTCTGTATATGAACATGTTGGACCCATCTGCCTTGTAGCTAGCCCTCTAAATATACACATGTTGGACTAATTTGCCATGTAGCTAACTCTCAGTATATGGACATATTGGACTTACCTGCCATGCAGTTAAAACTCTGTGTATGAATATGTTGCATCACTCTGCCATGTAGCAAGCTCTTTGTATATGGACAAGTTGAATTCATCTGCCATGCAGCTAGAACTCTGTATATGGAAATGTTGCACTACTCTGCCATGTAGCTTGCTCTCTATACATGGATATTTTGGACTGATCTGACATGTAGGTCGCTCTCTGTATATAAACATATTGGACTTGTCTGCCATGTAGTTAGCTTTCAGTATATGGACATGTTGGACTCATTTGCCTTTTACTCGCTCTCAATATATGGACATGTGGGACTCATCTGCCATGTAGCTAGTTCTCTGTATATGGAAATATTGCACTACTCTGCCCTATAGCTAGCTCTTTGTATATGGACAAATTGGACTCATCTGCCATGTAGCTAGAACTCTGTATATGGAAATGTTGCACTTCTCTGCCATATAGCTAGCTCTTTGTATATGGATAAGTTGGACTCATCTGCCATGTAGCTAGAACTCTGTATATGGAAATGTTGCACTACTCTGCCATGTAGCTTGCTCTCTATACATGGATATTTTGGACTGATCTGACATGTAGGTCACTCTCTGTCTATAAGCATATTGGACTTGTCTGCCATGTAGCTAGCTCTCAGTATATGGACATGTTGGACTCATCAGCCATGTCGCCAGATCTCTGTGTATGAACAAGTTGGACTCATCTGCCTTTTACTCGCTCTCAATATATGGACATGTGGGACTCATCTGCCATGTAGCTCGTACTCTGTATATGGAAATGTTGCACTACTCTGACATATAGCTAGCTCTTTGTATATGGACAAATTGGACTCATCTGCCATGTAGCTAGAACTTTGTATATGGAAATGTTGCATTACTCTGCCATGTAGCTTGCTCAGTATATGGACATTTTAGACTCGTCTGACATGGAATTGTCTCTCTGTACATGGATATATTGGACAGATCAGCCATGTAGATAGCTCTCTGTATGTGAACATATTGGACTTGTCTGTCATATAGCTAGCTCTCAATATATGGACATGTTGGACTCATCATCAATGTTGCCAGCTCTCTGAGTATGAACATGTTAGACTAATCTGCCTTGTGGCTAGTCCTCTAAATATACTCATATTTGACTGATCGGCCAAGTAGCTAACTATCATATGTGGATATGTGGTACTCATCAGACATATAGCCGGCTCTCTGTTTATGAACATGTTGGACTCATCTACCTTGTAGCAAGCTCTTTGTATATGGACACGTTGAACTCATCTACCTCGTAGCTAGAATTCTGTATATGGACATGTTGGACTACTCTGCCATTTAGCTAGGATTCTGTATATGGAAATTTTGCATTACTCTGCCATATAGCTATCTCTCAGTATATGGACATGTTGGACTCATCTGCCATGTAACTAGAACTCTGTATATGGACATGTTGGACTACTCTGACATGTAGCTAGCTCTCTGTATATCAACACCTTGGACTCATCTGAATTGTAGCTTGAACTGTGTATATAGACCTGTTGCTACTACTCTACCACGTAGCTAGCTCACTTTATATGGACACATTGGACTCATCTGACATGTAGCTAAAATTCTGTATATGGAAATGTTGCACTACTCTGTCATGTAGCTAGCTGTCTATATATGTACATGTTGGTATAGTCTGCTATGTAGCTTATTCTCTGTACATAAATATGTTGGACTGATCTTCCATGTATGTAGCTTTCTGTGTATCAACATATTGGATTTGTCTGCCATATATCTAGCTCTCTGTATATGGAAATGCTGGCCTCATCAGCCATGTAGCCAGTTCTCTGTGTATGAAAATGTTGGACTTATCTATCTTGTATGGATCCCACTAAATATTCTCATGTTGGACTCATCTGCCATGAATCTAACTTTCAGTATATGGACATGTTGGACTCATCTGCCATGTAGCCAGCTTTCTGTGTATGAACATGTTGGACTCTTCTGCCTTGTAGCTAGCTCTCTACATATTTACTTTTGGAATCGTCTGCCATGTAGCTAGCTCTCTGGACATGGATATGTTGGACTGATCAGCCATGTAGCTAGCTCATTGTATATGAACATACTGGATTTGACTTCCATATAGGTACCTCTCTGTATATGGA
>NW_006408903.1:454049-463172 GCF_000296735.1 Chrysochloris asiatica
CCATGTAACCATCTCTCTGTGTATGAACATATTGGACTCATCTGTCTTGTAGCAAGCCCTCTAAATATACACATGTTGGGCTCATCTGCCATGTAGCTAGCTCTCAGTAATGGGACATGTTGGACTCATCTGACATGTAGCTAGTCCTCCGTATAGGGACATGTTGGACTACTCTGCCATGTAGCCAACTCTCAGTATATGGACACATTGTACTCATCTGCCCTGTAGCTAAAACTCTGTATATGGACATTTTGGACTCTAATGCCATGTACCTAGCTCTCTGTACATGGATATGTAGGACTGATCTGCCATGTAGCTAGCTCTCTGTATATGGACATGTTGGACTCATCAGCCATGTAGCCAACTCTCTGTGTATGGACATGATGGACTCATCTGCCATGTAGGTAGAACAGTGTATATGGAAATGTTGCACTACTCTGCCATGTAGCTACCTCTCTATATATGGACACGTTGGACTCATCTGCCATGTAGCTAGTACCCTGTATATGGAAATGTTGCAGTACTACGCCATGTAGCCAGCTCTCTGTATATCAACATTTTGAACACATATGCCATGTAGCTAGCTTTCTGTGCATGGATATGTTGGAATGATCTCTCATGTAGGTAGCTCTCTGTATATGAAGATATTGTACTTGTCTGCCATGTAGCTAGCTCTATGTATATGGACATGTTGGACTCATCAGCCATGTGGTCAAATCTCTGTTCATGGACTTCATGGACTCATCTGACTTTTAGCTAGCCCTCTATATATACACATGTTGGATTCATCTGAAATGTAGCTAGCTCTCTGTATATGAACATATTGGACTTGTCAGCCATGTAGCTAGCTCTCAATATATGGACATGTTAAAAACATAAGCCATGTAGCCAGCTCTCTGTATGAACATGTTTGACTCACCTGCCTTTTAACTTGACCTTAGTATATGGACACTTTGGATTCATCTGCCATATAGCTAGAAGTATATATATGGAAATGTTGCACCACTCAGCCATATGGAATCTGCATATGGAAATGTTACACTACTCTGACATGTAGCTAGCTCTCTGTATATGGACATTTTGGACTCGTCTGCCATGTAGCTAGAACTATATATATGGACATGTAGCTAGAACTCTGCATATGGAAATGTTGCACTACTCTGCCATGTAGCTAGCGCTCTGTAAATGGACATTTTGGACTCGACTACCTTGTAGCTAGCTCTCTGTACATGGATATGTTGGACTGACCTGCCATGTAGGTAGCTCACTGTATATGAACATATTGGACTTTTCTGCCATGTAGCTAGCCCTCTAAATACACACATGTTGGACTCATCTGCCATGTAGCCAGCTCTCTGTGTATGAACATGTTGGACTCTTCTGCCTTGTAGCTAGCCCTCTAATATACACATGTTGGCCACATCTGAAAAGTAGATACCTCTCAGTATATGGACCTTTTGGACTCATCTGCCATGTAGATAGAACTCTGTATAGGGACGTGTAGGACTACTCTGCCATGTAGTTAGCTCTCTGTATATAGACACCTTTGACTCATCTAACATGTAGCTAGAACTCTGAATATGAAAATGTTGCACTACTCTGCCATATATCTAGCTCTTTGTATATGTACATTTGGAACTCGTCTGCAATGTAGCCAGCTCTCTGTACATGGATATGATGGACTGATCTGCCATGTAGGTAGTTCTCTGTATTTGAATATATTGGACTTCTCTACCATGTAGCTAGCTCTCTGTATATGAACATGTTGGACTCATCTGCCTTGTAGCGATCCCTCTCAATATACACATGTTGGACTCATCTGCCACGTAGCTAACTCTCAGTATATAGACATCTTGGACTCATCTGCCATGTAGCTAGAACTCTGTATATGGACATGGTGGACTATTCTGCCATGAAGCTAGCTCTCAGTATATGGACACATTGGACTCATCTGCCAGGTAGCTAAAACTCTGTATATGGAAATGTTTCACTATTCTGCCATGTAGCTAGTTCTCAGTATATGGACATTTTGGACTCGTCTGCCATGTAGTCACCTATCTCTTTATCAATATGTTGGACTCATCTGCCTTGTAGCTAGTCCTTTATATATACACATGTTGGACTAATCTGCCATTTAGCTAACTCTCAGTATATAGACTCATCTTCCATGTAGCTAGTACTCTGTGTATGGACATGTTGGACTACTCTGACATGAAGCTAGCTGTCAATATATAGAAATGTTGAACTCCTCTACCATGTATCCAGAACTCTGTATATGGAAATGTTGCACTACTCTTCCATGTCGCTAACTCTCAATATATGGTCATTTGGACTCATCTGCCATGTAGCTGGCTCTCAGTATATGGACACATTGAACTCATCTGCCATGTAGCTATAATTCTATATATGGAAATTATTCACTACTCTTCCATGTAGCTTGCTATCTGCATATGGACATTTTGGACTCGTCTGCCATGTAGGTAACTATCTGTGCATGGATAAGATGGACTGATCTGCCATGTAGGTAGCTCTCTGTATTTGAACATATTGGACTTGTCTGCCATGTAGCTAGCTCTCTGTATATATACCTGTTGGACTCATCTGTCTTGTAGCGATCCCTCTCAATATACACAAATTGGACTCATCTGCCATGTAGCTAACTATCAGTATACAGAAATGTTGGACTCATCTGCCATGTAGCTATAACTCTTTATATGGACATGGTGGACTACTCTGCCATGAAGCTTGCTCTCAGTATACGGACACGTTGGACTCATCTGCCATGTAGCTAGAACTCTGTATATGGACATGTTGGAGTACTCTGCCATGTAGCTAGGTCTCTGTATATGGACACGTTGGACTCATCTGCCATGTAGCTAGAACTGTGTATATGGACATGTTGGAGTACTCTGCCATGTAGCTAGGTCTCTGTATATGGACATGTTTGACTCATCTTCCATTTTGCTAGAACTCTGTGTATGTACATGTTGACTACTCTGCCATTTAGCCAGCTCTCTCTATATCAACACCTTGGACCCATCTGCCTTGTAGCTAGCCCTCTGAATATACACATGTTGGACTCATCTGACATGTAGCTAACTGTCAGTTTATGGACATATTTGACTCATATGCCATGTAGCTAGAACTCTGTATATGAAAATGTTGCATTACTCTGCCATCTAGGGAGCTCTTTGTATATGGACACGTTAGAGTCATCAGCCATGTAGCTAGAACTCTGTATATGGAAATGTTGCACTACACTGCCACTCAGCTAGCACTCTATATATGTATATTTTGGAATATAAGGCCATGTAGCTAGCTCTCTATAAATGAATATGTTGTACTGATCGGATATGTAAGTAGATCTCTTTATATAAACATATTGGACTTGTCTGCCATGTAGCAAGCTCTCAGTATGTGGACATGTTAGACTCATCAGCCATGTCACCATCACTCTGTGTATGAACATGTTGGACTCATCTACCTTGCAGCAAGCCCTCTAAATATACACATGTTGGACTCATCTGCCATGTAGCTAGTACTCTGTATATGGACATGCTGAACTACTCTGCCATATAGCCAGCTCTCATTTTATAGACATGCTGAACTCACCTGTCATGTAGCTAGAACGCATATATGGAAATGTTTCACTACTCTGCCATGTAGCTAGCTCTCTGTTTATGGACATTTTGGACTCGTCTGCCATGTGGCTAGCTCTCTGTACATGGATATGTTGGACTGATCTGACATGTAGGTATCTCTCTGTGTATGAAGATAAAGGAATTGTCTGCCATGTTCTTAGCCCTCTAAATATACACATGTTGGAATCATCTGACATGTAGCTAACAATCAGTATATGGATATGTTGTACTCATCTGCCATGTAGCCAGCTCTCTGTTTATGAACATGTTGGATTAATATGCCTTGTAGCTAGCCCTTTAAATATACAAAAGTTGGACTCATCTGAAAAGTAGATAACTCTCAGTATATGGCCATGTTGGACTCATCTGCTATGTTACCAGAAGTATTTATATGGACATGTAGCTAGAACTCTGCATATGGAAATGTTGCACTACAATGCCATGAAGCTAGCTCTCTGTATATAGACATTTTAGACTCGTCTCCCTTATAGCTAGCTCTCTTTACATGGATATGTTGGATTAATCTGTCATGTAACTACTTATCTGAATGTGAACATATTGGACTTTTCTGCCATCTAGCTAGCTCTCTGTATATGGACATGTTGGACTCATCAGCCATGTAGCCAACTCTCTGTGTATGGACATGATGGACTCATCTGCCATGTAGCTAGAATTCTGTATATGGAAATGTTGCACTACTATGTCATGTAGCTACCTCTCTGTATATGGACACGTTGGACTCATCTGACATGTAGCTAGTACCCTGTGTATGGAAATGTTGCAGTACTCTGCCATGTAGAGAGCTCTCTGTATATGAACATTTTGGACTCGAATGACATGTAGCTAGCTCTCTGTACATGGATATGTTGGACTGATCTGTCATGTAGGTAGCTCTCTGTATATGAAGATATTGGACTTGTCTGACATGTAGCTAGCTCTCTGTATGTGGACATTTTGGACTCATCAGCCCTGTAGCCAGCTTTCTCTGTATGAACATGTTGGACTCATCTCACTTGTAGCTAGCCCTCTAAATATACACATGTTGGATTCATCTGCTATGTATCTAGCTCTCAGTATATGGACACTTTGGACTCATCTATCATGAAGCTAGTACTCTGTATATGAACATGTTGCACTCTTGTGCCATTTAGCTAGCTCTCTGTTTTGGGACATTTTGGAATCATCTGCCTTATTGCTAGCACTCTCTACATGCATATTTTGGAGTGATCTGCCATGTAGGTAGCTCTCTGTATATGCAGATACTGGAATTGTCTGCCATATAGCTAGCTCTCTGTATTTTAACATATTGGACTTGTGTGCCATGTAGGTAAGTTATCTGTATATGGACATGTTGGACTCATCAACCATGTAGCCAGCTTTCAGTGTATGAACATGTTGGACTCATTTGTCTTGTAGCTATCCCTCAAAATATACTCATGTTGGATTCGTCTGCCATATAGCTAGCTTTCAGTATATGGACATGTTGGACTCTTCTGACATGTAGCTTGTACTATGTATATGGACATGTTGGATTCGTCAGCCATGTAGCCAGCTCTCTGTGTATGAACATGTCGGACTTATCTGACTTGTAATTTGCTCTCTAAATATACACATGTTGGATTGATCTGCCATGTAGGTAGCTCTCAGTATATGGACTTGTTGGACTCATCTGCCATGTAGTTAGCACTCTATGTAAGGACATGTTGGACTTATCTGCCATGTAGCTAGCTCTAATTAAATGGACATGTTAGACTCATCTGCCATGGAGCTAGAACCCTTTATATGGAAATGCTGTACTACTCTGGAATGTAGCTAGCTCTCTGTATATGGACATGTTAGATTCATCAGCTATATAGCCGGCTGTCTGGTATGAACATGTTGGACTCATCTATCTTGTAGCTAGCTCTCAGTATATGGGCCTATGGGACTCATCTGCCATGTAGCGAGAATTCTGTATATGGACATGTTGAATTAGTCGGCCATGTAGCTAGCTCTCATTGTATGGACATGTAGGACTCATCTTCCATGTAGCTAGGACTCTGTATATGGGAACATTGTGCTACTTTGCCATGCAGCTACCTCTCTGTATATGGACACGTTGGATTCATCTGTCATGTAGCTAGTACCCAGTATATGGAAATGTTGCAGTACTCTGCCATGTAGCTAGGTCTCTGTATATGGACATTTTGGACTCTTCTGCCATGTAGCTAGCTCTCTGTACATGGATATGTTGGACTGATCTGCCATGTAGCTTCTTCTCTGTACATGGATATGTTGGACTGATCTGCCATGTAGCTCACTCTCTGTATATGGACATGTTGGACTCATCAGCCATGAAGCCAACTCTCTGTGTATGGACATGATGGACTCATCTGCCATGTAGCTAGAACAGTGTATATGGAAATGTTGCATTATTCTGCCATGTAGCTACCTCTCTGTATGTGGACAGGTTGGACTCATCTGTCACGTAGCTAGTAAACTGTATATAGAATTGCTGCAGTACTCTGCCATGTAGCCAGCTTTCTGTATATGAATATTTTGGACTCGAATGCCATGTAGCTAGCTCTCTGTACATGGATATGTTAGATTGATCTGTCAGGTAGGTAGCTCTCTGCATATGAAGATATTGGACTTGTCTGCCATGTAGTTGGCTCTCTATATGGACATGTTGGAGTCATCAGCCATGTAGCCAACTCTCTGTGTATGGACATGATGGACTCATGTGATTTGTACCTAGCCCTCTAAATATACACATGTTGGATTCATCTGACATAGAGCTAGCTCTCTGTATATGAACATATTGGACTTTTCTGCCATGTTGCTAGCTCTCAATATATGGACATGTTGGAAACATCAGCCATGTAGCCAGCTCTCTCTGTCTGAATATGTTGGACTCATCTGCATTGTAGCTTGATCTTACTATATGGACACATTGGATTCATCTGCCATGTATCTAGAATTGTATATATGGAAATGTTGCACTACTCTGCCACGTAGCTAGCTCTCTGTATATGGACACTTTGGACTCATTTGCCATGTAGCTAGAAGTATATACATGGAGCTAGAACTCTTCATATGGAAATATTGTACTACTCTGCCATGGAGCTAGCGCTCTGTATGTCGACATTTTGGACTTGTCTGCCTTTTAGGTAGCTCTCTATACATGGATAAGTTGGACTGATCTGCCATGTAGGTAGCTCTCTGTATATGAAGATATTGGACTTGTCTACCATGTTGCTAGCCCTCTAAATTCACACATGTTGGACTCATCTGCCATGTTGCTAACAATCAGTATATGGACATGTTGGACTCATCTACCATGTAGGCAGCTCTCTCTGTATGAACATGTTGGAGTCATCTGAATTGTATCTAACCCATTAAATATACACATTATGGACTCATCTGAAAAGTAGATAACTCTCAGTTTATGGACATGTTGAACTCACCTGCCATGTAGCTAGAAATCTGTATATGGGCATTTTGGACTATTCTGCCATGCAGGTAGCTCTCTGTACATGGATATGTTTGACTGATCTGTCATGTAGATAGCTCTTTGTATATGAAAATATTGGACTTTTCTGCCATGTAGGTAGCTCTCAGGATAGGGACACGTTGGACTCATCTGCCATGTTGCTAGAACTCTGTATAAGGAAATGTTGCACTACTCTGCCATGTAGCTAGATTTCTGTATATGGACATTTTGGACTCGTATGCCATGTAGCTAGCTCTCTGTATGTGCATATGTTGGACTGATCTGCCATATAGCTCACTCTATGTATATGAACATATTGAACTTGTCGGCTATGTAGATAGCTCTCTGTATATGTACATGTTGGACTCATCAGCCATATAGCTAGTTCTCTGTGTATGAACATGTTGGACTCATTTACCTTGAATCTAGCTCTCAGTATATCTACGTGTTGGACTCATGTGCCATATAGCTAATACACTGTATATGTACATGTTGGACTACTCTGCCATGTAGCTAGCTCTCTGTATATGGTCATGTTGGACTCTTTTGCCATGTAGTTAGCTCTCAGTATATGGACACATTGGGTTTATTTGCCTTGTAGCTATATATCTATATATGGAAATGTTGCATTACTCTGCCATGTAGCTAGCTCTCTGTATATGTACAAGCATATGTTGGAGTGATTTGCCATGTAGTTAGCTTTCTCTATATGAAGATATTGGAATTGTCTGCCATGTAGCTAGCTCTCTGTATATGGACATGTTGGACCCCTCAGACATATAGCCAGTTCTCTCTGTATGAACATGTTGCATTCACTTGCCTGATATCTTGCTCTTAGTATATGGACATATTGGACTCATCTGCCATGTGGCTAGAACTCTGCATATGAAATGTTGCACTACTCTGCCATGTTGCTAGCTTGCTATATATGCACATTTTGTACTCGTGTTCTATGTAGCAAGCTCTCTGTACATGGATATGCTGTACTGATCTGCTATGTATGTAAGTGTCTGTTTTTGAAGATATTGGACTTAGCTGCCATGTAGCTAGCCCTCTAAATAACACATGTTGGACTCATCTGCCACATAGCTCACAATGAGTGAATGGACATGTTGGACACATTTGCCATGTAGCCAGCACTCTGTGTATGAACATGTTGGATTCATTTATCTTGTAGCTAGCCATCTAAATATGCACATGTTTGACTCTTCTGAAACGTAGATGTCTCTCAGTATATGTACATGTTGGACGCATCTACCATGTAGCTAGAACTCTTTATATTCACATGTTGAACTACTCTCCATGTAGCTAGCAGTCAGTATATGGAAATGTTGGACTCATCTGCTCTGTAGCTAGAACCATGTATATGGAAATGTTGTACTACTCTGCATTGTAGCTAGCTCTCTGTATATGGACACATTGGACTCATCTGCCATGTAGTTAGAAGTCTTTATAAGGAAATGTTGCACAACTCTGCCATGTAGCTAGCTCTCTACATATGTACATTTTGTCCTCGTCTGCAATGTAGCTAGCTCTCTGTACATGGACATGTTGGACTACTCTCCCATATAGCTAGCTTTGATTACAAGGACACGTTGGACTCATCTGCCATGTAGCTACAATTCTGTATATGGAAATGTTGCACTACTCTGCCTTGTAGCTACCTCTCTTTTTATGGACACGTTGGACTCATCTGCTATGTAGCTAGTACCTTGTTTATTGAAATGTTGCAGTACTATGCCCTGTAGCTAGCTCTCTGTATATGGACATTTTGGACTCGACACCATGTAATTAGCTCTCTGTCCATTTATATGTTGGAATGATCTGTCATGTAGGTAGCTCTCTGTATATGAAGATATTGGACTTGTCTGACATGTAGCTAGCTCTCTGTATATGGACATGTTGGACTCATCAGCCATGTAGCCAGCTTTCTCTTTATGAACATGTTGGATTCATCTCACTTGTAGCTAGCCCTCTAAATATAAACATGTTGGATTCATCTGCCATGTA
>NW_006408903.1:463497-467209 GCF_000296735.1 Chrysochloris asiatica
AGTTCTCTGTATATGGACATGTTGGACTCATCAACCATGTATCCAGCTTTCAGTGTATGAACATGTTGGACTCATTTGTCTTGTAGCTATCATTCACAATATACACATGTTGGATTCATCTGCCATGTAGCTAGCTTTCAGTATATGGACATGTTGGACTCATCTGACATGTAGCTTGTACTATGTATATGAACATGTTGGATTCATCAGCCATGTAGCCAGCTCTCTGTGTATGAACATGTCGGACTCATCTAACTTGTAACTTGCTCTCTAAATATACACATGTTGGATTGATCTGCCATGTAGGTAGCTCTCAGTATATGGACTTGTTGGACTCATCTGCCACGTAGTTAGCACTCTGTATATGGTCATGTTGTAGTTCTCTGCATGTAGCTAGCTCTCATTATGTGGACACATTAGACTCATCTTCCACGGAGCTAGAACCCTTTATATGGAAACGTTCTACTACTCTGGCATGTAGCTAGCTCTCTGTATATGGACATGTTAGACTCATCAGTCATGTAGCAAGAACTCTGTATATGGACATGTTGCACTAGTCGTCCATGTAGCTAGCTCTCATTATATGGACATGTTGGACTCATCTGCCATGTAGCTAGAAGTCTGTATATGGGAACGTTGCGCTACTCTGCCATGTAGCTACGTCTCTGTATATGGACACATTGGATTCATCTGTAATGTAGCTAGTACCCAGTATATGGAAATGTTGCAGTACTCTGCCATGTAGCTAGCTCTGTATATGGACATTTTAGAGATGTCTGCATGTAGTTAGCTCTCTGTACATGGATAGGTTGGACTGATCTGCCATGTATCTAGCTCTCAGTATATGGACATGTTGGACTCATCAGCCATGTAGCCAACTCTCTGTGTATAGACATGATGGACTCATCAGCTATGTAGCTACAACAGTGTATATGGAAACGCTGCACTACTCTGCCATGTAGCTAACTCTCTGTATATGGACCGGTTGGACTCATCTGCCATGTAGCTAATAACCTGTGTATTGAAATGTTGCAGTACTCCAGCATGTAAGTAGCTCTCTGTATTTGGACATTTCTGACTCTTCTGCCTTGTAGCTAGCTCTCTGTACATGAATATGTTGGACTGATCTGTCATGTAGGTAGCTCTCTACATATGAAGATATTGGACTTGTCTGCCATGTAACTAGCTCTCTGCATATGGACATGTTGGATTCATCAGCTATGTACCAAGCTCTCTCTGTATGAACTTGTAGGACTCATCTGACTTCAAGGTAGCACTCTAAATATACACATGTTGGATTCAACTGCCATGTAGGTAGCTCTCAGTATATGGACATGTTGGACTCATCTGCCATATAGTTAGCACTCTGTATAAGGCTATGTTGGAATCCTCTGCCATGTAGCTTGTTCTCATTATATGGACATGTTAGACTCATCTGCCATGGAGCTAGAACCCTGAATATGGAAATGTTGCACTACTCTGCCATGTAGCTAGCTCTCTGTATATGGACATGTAGGACTCATCAGCCATATAGCCAGCTCTCTGTATAAGAACATGTTGGACTCATCTACTTTTAGTTAGTTCTCAGTATATGGAATGTTGGACTCACCTGCCATGTAGCAAGAACTCTGTATATGGACATGCTGGACTAGTCTGCCATGTATCTAGCTCTCATTATATGGACATGTTGGACTCAGCTGACATGAAGCTAGAACTCTGTATATGGAAATGTTGCACTACTCTGCCATGTAGCTACCTCTCTGTATATGGACACGTTTGATTCGTGTGCCATGTAGCTAGTACCTATTATATGGAAATGTTGCAGTACTCTGCCATGTAGCTAGCTCTCTGTATATGGACATTTTGTACTCATCTGCCATGCAGATAGCTCTCTGTACATGGATATGTTGGAGTGATCTGCTGTGTTGTTAGCTCTATGTTTTTTAAGATATCGGTCTTGTTGGCCATGTAGATAGCTCTTAAATATACACTTGTTGGACTGATTTGCCATGGAGCCAGCTCTCTGTGTATGAACATGTTGGACTCATTTACCTTGTAGCTAGCCCTCTAAATATACACATGTTGGACTCATCTGAAACGTAGATATCTCTCAGTATATATACATGTTGGACTCATCTGCCATGTAGCCAGCTCTTTGTGTATGAACATGTTGGACTCATATACCTTGTAGCTAGCCCTCTAAATCTACACATGTTGGACTCATCTGAAACACAGATATCTCTGAGTATATGTACATGTTGGACTCATCTGCCATGTAGCTAGAACTCTGTATATGGAAATGTTGCACTAGTCTGCCATGTAGCTAGCTCTCTGTAAATCGACATGTTGGACTCATCAGCCATGTAGCCTGCTCTCTCTGTTTGAACATGTTGGAATCATCTGCGTTGTAGCTAGTCATCTATATATACACAAGTTGGACTCATATGCCATGTAGCTAAATCTCAGTATATGGACACGTTTGATTCATCTCCCATGTAGCTAGTAAGCTGCATATGGAAATGTTGGATTCTTGTGCCATGTAGCTAGCACACAGTTTATGGACACGTTGGACTCATATGCCATGTTGCTTTAATTCTATATATGGAAATATTAAACTACTCCACCATGTAGCTAGCTCTCTGTTTATGAACATGTTGGACTCATCTACCTTGTAGCTACCTCTCAGTATATGAACATGTTCGACACATCTGCCATGTAGCTAGAACTCCGTATATGAATATGTTGGACTATTCTGCCACGTAGCTAGCTCTCAGTATAAGGACATGTTGGACTCCTCTGCCATGTAGCTAGAACACTGTATATGAAAATGTTGCACTACACTGCCATGTAGCTTCCTCTGTGTATATGGACATGTTGGATTCATCTGCCATGTTGCAAGTACTCAGTATACGGAAATGTTAGCTCTCTGTATATGTACATTTTGGACTCGTGTGCCATGTAGCTAGCTCTCTGTACATGGATATGTTGGACTGATCTTTCATGTAGGTAGCTCTCTGTATGTGCAGATATTGGAATCGTCTGCCATGTAGCTAGATCTCTGTATATGGACATGTTGGAATCATCAACCATGTAGCTAGCTTTCAGTGTATGAACATGTTTGACTCATCTGCTTTGTAGCTATCCCTCAAAATATACACATGTGGGATTCATCTGCCATGTAGCTAGCTCTGAGTATATGTACTCATCTGCCATGTAGCTTGTACTCTGTATATGGACATGTTGGACTCATAAGCCATATAGCCAGCTCGCTGTGTAAGAACATGTCGGACTTTTCTGACTTGTAACTTGTTCTCTAAATATACACAAGTTGGATTGATCTGCCATGTAGGTAGCTCTCAGTATATGGACACAATGGACTTATCTGCCATGTAGTTAGAACTCTTTATATGGTCATGTTGGACTAATCTGCCATGTAACTGGCTCTCATTATATGGACACATTAGGGTCATCTGCCATGGAGCTAGAACCCTGTATATGGAAATGTTGCACTACTCTGCCATGTAGCTAGCTCTCTGTATATGGAAATGTTGGACTCATCAGCCATATAGCCGGCTCTCTGTATATGAACATGTTGGACTCATCTACTTTTAGTTGTTGTTGTTGTTGTCAGGTGCCATCGAGTCAGAACCGACTCATAGCGACACCATGCACAGCAGAATGAAACAATGTTCGATCCTGGGCCAACCTCACT
>NW_006408903.1:467403-472808 GCF_000296735.1 Chrysochloris asiatica
AGACAAAGCTTAGCCATCCTGGCCTCCAAGGAGCACTCTGGCTGCACTTCTTCCAAAACAGACATGTTGGACATGTTGGACTCATCTGCCACATAGCCAGAACTCTGTATATGGACATGTTGGACAAGTCTGCCATGTAGCTAGCTCTCATTATGTGGACATGTTGGACTCATCTGCTATGTAGCTAGAACTCTGTATATGGAACTGTTGCACTACTCTGCCATGTAGCTCCCTCTCTGTATATGGACACATTGGATTCATGTGCCATGTAGCTAGTACCCATTATATGGAAATGTTGCAGGACTCTGCCATGTAGCTAGCCCTCTCTATATGGAGATTTTGGAATAGTCTGCCATATAGATAGCTCTTTGTACATGGATATGTTGGACTGATCTGCTATGTAGTTAGTTCTATGTTTTTGAAGATATCGGTCTTGTCTGCCTTGTAGATAGCTCTTAAATATACACTTGTTGGACTGATCTGCCATGTAGCCAGCTCTCTGTGTATGAACATGTTGGACTCATTTAACTTGTAGCTAGCTGTCTAAATATACACATGTTGGGCTCACCTGAAACGTAGATATCTCTCAGTATATGTACATGTTGGACTCATCTGCCATGTAGCCAGTTCTTTGTGTATGAACATATTGGGCTCATTTACCTTGTTGCTAGCCCTCTAAATATACACATGATGGACTCATCTGAAACGTTGTTATATCTCAGTATATGTACATGTTGGACTCATCTGCCATGTAGCTAGTACTCTCTAAATGGACATCTTGGAGTACTTGGCTATGTAGCTAGCTCTCAGTATATGGACATGTTGCTAGAACTGTGTATATGGAAATGTTGCACTACTCTGCCATGTAGCTACCTCTCTGTATATGGACGGGTTGGGCTCATCTGCCATGTAGCTAGTACCCTGTATATTGAAATGTTGCAATACTCTAACATGTAACTAGCTCTCGTATTTAGACATTTCTGATTCTTCTGTCTTGTAGCTTGCTCTCTGTACATGGATATGTTGGACTGATCTGTCATGTAGGTAGCTTTCTGTATATGAAGATATTGGACTTTTCTGCCATGTAACTAGCTCTCTGCACATGGACATGTTGGATTGATCATCTATGTACCCAGCTCTCTCTGTATGAACTTGTTGGACTCAGCTGACTTCAAGGTAGCACTCTAAATATACACACGTTGGATTCATCTTCCATGTAGGTAGCTCTCAGTTTATGGGCACATTGGACACATCTGCCATCTAGTTAGCACTCTGTATATGGCCATGTTGGACTCCTCTGCCATGTAGCTTGCTCTCATAATATGGACACGTTAGACTCATCTGCCATGGAGCTAGAACCCTGTATATGGAAATGTTGCAGAATTCTGCAATGTACCTAGCTCTCTGTATATGGACATGTTGGACTCCTATGCCATATAGCCGGCTCTCTGTATATGAACATGTTGGACTCATCTACTTTTAGTTAGCTCTCAGTATATGGACATGTTGGACTCATCTGCCATGTAGCAAGAACTCTGTATATGGACAGGTTGGACTAGTCTGCCATGTAGCTAGCTCACATTATATGGATATGTTGGACTCAGCTGACATGAAGCAAGAACTCTGTATATAGAAATGTTGCACTACTCTGCCATGTAGCTACCTCTCTGTATAATGACACGTTAGATTCATGTGCTATGTAGCTACTACCCATTATATGGAAATGTTGCAGTACTCTGCCATGTAGCTAGCTCTCTGTATATGGACATTTTGGACTCATCTGCCATGCAGATAGCTCTCTCTACATGGATATGTTGGACTGATCTGCTATGTTGTTAGCTCTTTGTTTTTGAAGATATCGGTCTTGTCTGCCATGTAGATAGCTCTTAAATATACACATGTTGGACTGATCTGCCAAGTAGCTAACAATCATTATATGGACATGTTGGACTGATCTGCCATGTAGCCAGCTCTCTGTGTATGAACATGTTGGACTCATTTACCTTGTAGTTAGCCCTCTAAATATACACATGTTGGACTCATCTGAAACGTAGATATCTCTCAGTATATGTACATGTTGGACTCATCTGCCATGTAGCTAGAACTCTGTATATGGAAATGTTGCACTAGTCTGTCATGTAGCTAGCTCTCTGTAAATTGACATGTTGGACTCATCAGCCATGTAGCTAGCTCTCTCTGTATGAACATGTTGTAATCATCTACATTGTAGCTAGTCATCTATATATACACAAGTTGGACTCATATGCCATGTAGCTAAATCTCAGTATATGGACACATTCGACTCATCTGCCATGTAGCTAGAACTCTGTATATGGAAATGTTGTAATAATCTGCCATGTAGCTAGCTCTATGTATATGTATATGAAAGACTCATCTGGCATGTAGATACCTCTCTGAGCATGGATATGTTGGGCTGTTTTACCATGTAGGTAGCTCTCTGTATATGAACATATTGGACTTGTCTGTCATGTAGCCAGCTCTTAGTATATGTACATGTAGGACTCATCAGCCATGTAGCCAGCTCTCTCTGTATGAACATGTTGGACTCCTCTGCCACGTAGCTAGTACTCTGTATATGGAAATGTTGGACTACTCTGTCATGTAGCCAGTTCTAAGTATTTGGACAAGTTGGATTCATCTTCCATGTATCAAGAACTCTGCATATAGAAATGTTGCACTAGTCTGCCATGTAGCTAGCTCCCTGTATATGGAATTTTTTACTCATCTGCAATGTAACTACCTCTCAGTGCATGGATTTGTTGAACTGATCTTCCATGTAGGTAGCTCCTTGTATATGAACATACTGGACTTGTCTGCCATGTAGCTAGCTCTCTGTATATGGACATGTTGGACTCATCAGCAACCTAGCAAGCTCTCTCTGTAGGAAAACATTGGACTCACCTGCTATGTAGCTAGTCTTCTATATATAAAAATGTTGGACACTTCTGCCATATAGCTAACTCTCAGTATATGGACATAATGGACTCATCTGCCATGTAGCTAACTCTCAGTATATGGACTTGTTTGACTTATCTGCCATGTAGCTAGTACTCTGTATTTGGTAATGTTGCAGTACTCTGCCATGTAGCTAACTCTCTGTAAATGAACATATTGGATTTGTCTGCCATGTAGCTAGCTCTCTGTATATGGACAAGTTGGACTCACCAGTCATGTAGCCAGATCTCTCTCTGTGAATGTGGTGGACTCAACTACGTTTTAGCTAGTCCTCTATATATACACATGTTGGACCCATCTGCCATGTAGCTAATACTCTGTATATGGACATGTTGGACAACTCTGCCATGTAGCTAGCTCTCTGTATATGGACACGTTGGACCCATCTACCATTTAGCTTCAACTCTGTATATTGAAATGTTGCAATAATCTGCCATTTAGCTAGCTGTTTGTATATGGATATTTTGGACTCATCTTCCATGTAGCTAGATCTCTGATCATGGATATGTTGGACTATTTTGCCTTGTAGCTAGCTCTCTGTATATGAACTGTTGGACTTGTCTGCCATGCAGCTAGATCTCTGTATATGTACTTGTAGGAATCATCAGCCATGTAGCCAGCTTTCTCTGAATGAACATGTTGCCCTAATCTACCATGTAACAAACTCTCAGTATATGGACATGTTGGACTCATCTGCCATGTAGTTAGTACTCTGTATGTGGATATGTTGCACTACTCTGCCATGTAGCTAGCTCTCAGTAGATGGACATGTTGGACTCATCTGCCATGTAGCTATAACTCTGTATTTGGAAATGTTGCACTACTCTGCCATGTAGCTAGCTCTCTGTGTATGGACATTTTGGACTCATCTGACATATAGCTAACTCTCTATGCATGGATATGTTGGACTGATCTGACATATCGATATCTCTCTGTATATAAACATATTGGACTTGTTTTTAAATATAGCTAGTTCTCTGTATATGGACATGTTGGAATCACCAGCCATGTAGCCAGCTCTCTCTGTACGAACATGTTGGACTCATCTGCTTGTATGTAGTCCTCTCTCTATATATACACATGTTGTACTCATCTGCCATGTAGCTAGTACTCTGGATATGGAAATGTTGGATGACTCTGCCAGGTAGGTAGCTGTCAGTATATGCACATGTTGGAATCATGTGCCATGTAGCTAGCTCTCTGTATATGGACATTTTGGATTTCTCAGTCATGTAGCTAGCTCTTTGTATATGGACACGTTGGATTAATCTACCATATAGATAGAACTCTGTATATGGGAATGTTGTACTACTCTGCCATGTTGCTAGCTCTCTGTATATGGACATTTTGCACTCGTCTGCCATGTGCATGAAATGTTCGACGTATCTGCCATGTATGTATCTCTCTGTATTTGAATATATTGGAATTGTCTGCCATGTAGCCAGCTCTCAGTATATGGACATGTTGAACTCATCAGCCATGTAGCCAGCTCTTTCTGTATGAACATGTTGGACTCATTTGCCTTGTAGGTAGTGCTCAATATATACATATCGTCGACTCATCTGCCATGTAGCTAACTCTCAGAATATGGACATGTTGGACTCATCTGTCATGTTGCTAGTACTTTGTATATGGTATTTTGGACGACTCTGCCATGTAGCTATCTGTCAGTATATAGACACGTTGTAATCATCTGTCATGTAACTAGCTCTCTGTATAAGGACATTTTGGACTTGTCTGCTATGTAGCTAGCTCACTGAATATGGAAATGTTTTACTCATAAGCCATGTAGCCAGCTCTATGTGAATGAACATGTTGGACTCATCTGCCTTGTAGCTATCCCTTCAAATATTCATATGTTTGACTCATCTGCCATGTAGCTAACACTCAGTATATGGACATGTTATACTCATCTGCCATGTAGCTAATACTCTGCAAATGGCCATGTTGAACTACTCTGCCATGTAGCTAGCTATCACAATATGGACAAGTTAGGATCATCTGCCATGTTGCTAGTTCTCTGTATATGGACACCTAGAATTCATATAGGCAGCTCTCTTTATCTGAACATATTGGACTTGTCTGCCACATAGCTAGCTCTCAGTATATGGCCATGATGGAATTATCAGCTATGTAGCCAGCTGTCTCTGTATATGGAAATTTTGCACTACCCTGCCATGTAGTTAGCTCTCTGTATATGGACATTTTGCACTCGTCTGCCATATTTGAACATATTGGACTTTTCTGCCATGTAGCTAGCTTTCTGTATGTGGACATGTTGGAATCATCAGCTATGTAGCCAGCTCTCTCTGTATGAACATGTTGAACCCATCTGCCTTGTAGTTGTTGTTGTTGTTAAGTGCCGTCGAGTTGGTTCCGACCCATAGCGACCCTGTACAGGGTTTCTGAGGGTGTAAATCTTTACGGGA
>NW_006408903.1:473723-478036 GCF_000296735.1 Chrysochloris asiatica
GCTCTAAGTATATTGACAGGTTGGACTCATATGCTATGTAGCTAGAACTCTCTATATGGAAATGTTGCACTACTCTGCCATGTAGCTAGCTCTCTATATATGGACATTTTGGACTCATCTGCCATATAACTAGCGTTCTGTATATGAACATATTGGACTTGTCTGCCATTTAGCTAGTTCTCAGTATATGTACATGTTGACTCACCAGCCATGTAATCAGCTCTCTGTGAATGAACATGTTAGACTCATCTGCCTTTAGCTAGCCCACTAAATATACACATATTGGACTCATCTGCCATGTAGCGAACTCTCAGTATATGGACATGTTAGACTCACCTGCCATGTAGCTAGTACTCTGTATATAGACATATTGCACTATTCTGCCATGTAGCTAGCTCTCAGTATAAGGACACGTTAGACACATCTACCATGTAGCTAGAATTCCGTATATGGAAATGTTGCTCTACATTTCCATGTAGCTAGCTCTCTGTATATGGACATTTTGGACTCGTCTGCCATGTAGCTACCTCTTTGTGCATAGATAGGTTGGACTGATCTGCCATGTAGGTAGCTCCCTGTATATGAACATATTGGATTTGTCTGCCATGTAGCTAGCCCTCTAAATATACACATGTTGGACTCATCTGCCACATTGCTAACTCTCAGTATATGGACATATTGGACTCATCTGCCATGTAGACAGTTCTCTGTGTATGAACATGTTGGACTCATCTGCCTTGTAGCTTGCCCTCTAAATATACACATGTTGCATTCATCTGCCATGCAGCTCACTCTCAGTTTATGGACACATTGGACTCATCTGCCATGTAGCTAGAACTCTGTATATGGAAATGTTGCAGTACTCTGTCATGTAGCTAGCTCTCTGTTTAAGCACATTTTGTACTCATCTGCCATGTAGATAGCTCTCTGTGCATGGATATGTTGTACTGATCTGCCATGTAGGCATCTCTCTGTCTATGAACATATTAGACATGTCTGCCATGTAGCTAGCTCTCTGTGCATGGTTATGTTGAAATCCTCAGCCATGTAACCAGCTTTCTCTGTATGAAGATGTTGGACTCCTCTTCCTTGTAGCTAGGCCTTATCTGCCATGTAGCTAACCCTCAGTATATGGACTTGTTGGACTCATCTACCACGTAGCTATTATTCTGTATATTGACATATTGGACAATTCTGCCATGCAACTAGCTCTAAGTATATTGACAGGTTGGACTCATATGCTATGTAGCTAGAACTCTCTATATGGAAATGTTGCACTACTCTGCCATGTAGCTAGCTCTCTCTATATGGATCTGTTGGACTTATCTGCCATGAAGCTAGCTCTCTGTATATGAACATATTGGACTTGTCTGCCATGTAGCTGGTTCTCATTATATGGACATGTTGACTCATCAGCCATGTAATCAGCTCTCTGTGAATGAACATGTTAGACTAATCTGCCTTTAGGTAGCCCACTAATATACACATGTTGGACTCATCTGCCATGTAGCTAACTCTCAGTATATGGATGTATTGGACTCACCTGCCACGTAGCTAGTAATCTGTATATGAACATGTTGCACTATTCTGCCAGGTAGCTAGCTCTCAGTATAAGGACACGTTGGGCTCATCTTCCATTTAGCTAGAGTGCCGTATATGGAAATGTTGCTCGACTTTGCCATGTAGCTAGCTCTCTGTATATGGAAATTTTGGACTCGTCTGCCATGTAGCTAGATTTCTGTGCATAGATAGGTTGGACTTATCTGACATGTAGGTAGCTCCCTGCATATGAACATATTGGACTTCTCTGCCATGTAGCTAGCCCTCTAAATATACACATGTTGAACTCATCTGCCACGTTGCTAACTCTCAGTATATGGACATGTTGGACTCATCTGTCATGTAGCCAGCTGTCTGTGTATGAACATGTTGGACACATCTGCCTTCTAGGTAGCCATCTAAATATACACATATTGGATTCATCTGAAAAGTAGATAACTCTCAGCATATGGACATGGTGGACTCATCTACCATGTAGATCCCTGTATATGGACACGTTGGACTATTCTGCCATGTAGCTAGCTCTCAGTATAAAGACACGTTGGACTCATCTGACATGTAGCTAGAACCCTGTATATGGAAATGTTGCACTTCTCTGCCATGTAGCTAGCTCCTTGTATATGGACACGATTGACTCATCTGCCCTGAAACTAGAACTCTGTATATGATAATGTTGACTACTCTGCCATGTAGCTAGCTCTCTGTATATGGAAATTTTGGACTCGTCTGCCATTTCGCTAGCTCTCTGTACAGGGATATGTTGGACTGATCTGCTATGTAAGTTGCTATCTCTATATGAACATATTGGACTTGTCTGCTATGTAGCTATCTCTCAGTATATGGACATGTTGAACTCATCAGCCATGTAGCCAGCTCTCTGTGTATGATCATGTTTGACTCATCCGCTATGTAGTTAGTACTATGTACATAGACATGCTGGACTACTCTGTCATGTAGCTAGCTCTCAGTTTATGGAAATTTTGGACTCATCTGCCATGTAGCTAGTGCTCTGTATATGGAAATGTTGCACCACTCTGCCATTTAGCTAGCTCACTATATATGTACACGTTGGATTCATCAGCTATGTAGCCAGCTCTCTGTGTATGAACATGTTGGACTTACCTGCCTTGCAGTTAGTCCTCTAGATAAACACATGTTGGACTCATATGCCATGTGGTTAACACTCTGTATATGTACATGTTGGATTACTCTGCCATGTAGCTAAATCTCAGTATACAGACATGTTGGACTTATCTGCAATGTAGCTAGAGCTCTGTATATGGAAATGTTGCACTACTCTTCCATGTAGCTAGCACTCTATATATGCACATTTTGGACTCGTCTGCCATGTATCTAGAACTCTGTATATGAACATGTTGTACTATTCTGTCATGTAGCTAGCTCTTATTATATAGACACGTTGGACTTATCTGCAATGTAGCTAGAACTCTGTATATGGACATGTTGGACTACTTTGCCATGTAGCTAGCCCTCTGTATATGGACATTTTGGACTCGTCTACCATGTAGCTTGCTCTGTCTACATGGATACTTTGGACTAATCTGCCATATAGGTAGCTCTCTGTATATGAACATATTGGACTTGTTTGCCATGTAGCAAACTCTCTGTATGTGAATATGTTGGACTCATAAGCCATGTAACTAGTACACTGTATATGGACATGTTGGACTACTCTGTCATATAGCTAGCTCTTAGTACATGAACACGTTGGACTCATCTGACATTTATCTAGTGCTTTGTATAAAGACATTTTGTAATCATCTTGCATGTAGCTAGATTTCTGTGCATGTATATGATGGACTGACCTGCCATGTTCATAGCTCTCTGTATATGAACATATTGGACTTGTCTGCCATGTAGCTAGCTCTCAGTATATGGACATGTTGATCACATCAACCATATAGCCAGCTCTCTCTGTATGAACATGTTCGACTCATCTGCCTTGTAGTTAGTCCTCTATATATACACATGATAGATTCATATGTCATGTGGCTAGTACTCTGTATATGGACATGTTTTACTACTCTGTCATGTAGCTAGATCTTATTATATAGCCACGTTGGACTCATCTTCAATGAAGCTAGAACTCTGTACATGGAAATGTTGTATTACTCTGCCATGTGGCTAGCTCTCTGTATATGGACACGTTGGACTCATCTGCCATTTATCTAGTTCTCTGTATAAAGACATTTTGTACTCATCTGCCATATAGCTAGTATTTTGTACATGGATATGTTGGACTGATCTGCTATGAAGATAGCTCTCTGTATATGAAAATATTGCATTTGTCTGCCATATAGCTCGCTATCAGTATATGGAGATGTTGGATTCATCAGCCAGATAGCCTGATCTCTTTATGAACATGTTGGACTTAACTCTCTTGTAGCTAGTCCTGTATATATACACATGTTGGACTCATCTGCCATGTGGCTAGTAGTATGTATATGGACATTTTGGACTACTCTTTCATGTAGCTAGCTCTCAGTATATAGACATGTTTGACTGCCTTGTAGCAAGGAATCTTTATATGGATGTGATGCTCTTCTCTGCCATGTAGCCAGCTCTCTATACATGCACATTTTGTACTCGTCTGCTAGCTCTCTGTACATGTATAGGATGGACTGATCTGTTATGTAGTTGTTGTTGTTGTTGTCAGGTGCCATTGAGTCGGAACTGACTCATAGTGACCCCATGCACAGCAGAACGAAACAATGTCCTGGGCCAACCTCACT
>NW_006408903.1:478256-496854 GCF_000296735.1 Chrysochloris asiatica
ATCTGCCATGTAGCTAGAACTCTGTATGTGGAAATGTTGCACTACTCTGCATTGTAGCTAGCTCTATCTATATGGACACATTGATCTCATCTGCCAAGTAGCTAGAACTTTGTATATAGAAGTGTTGCACCACTCTGCCATTTAGCTAGCTCTCTGTATATGTATACTGTGGACTCATCTGCAATTTAACCACCTGTCTGTGTAGGAACAGGTTGAACTCATCTGCCTTGTAGCTAGCCCTCTAAATATATGCATGTTGGACTCATCTGCCATGTATCTAACTGTCAGAATACGGACATGTTGGGCTCATCTGCTTCATAGCGAGCCCTCTAAATATATACATGTTGCACGCATCTCCCATGTAGCTAACTCTCAGTATATGGACATGTTGGACACGTCTGCCTTATTGTTAGAACCCCATACATGGACATGTTGGACTACTCTGTCACGTAGCTAGCTATCAGTATATGGTCACGTTGAACTCATCTGCCATGTAGCTAGAAATCTGTATATTGAAATGTTGTACTAATCTGCATTGTAGCTAGCTCTCTGTATAAGGTTACGTTGATCTCATCTGCCATGTAGCTAGAACCCTGTATATGGAAATGTTGCACTACTCTGCCATGTAGCTAGCTTTCTGTATATGGACATTTTGGACTCATCATCCATGTAGCCAGCTGTCTGTGTATGAACATGTTGGACTCATCTGCCTTGTAGCTAGCCCTCTAAATATATACATGTTGGACTCATGTGCCATGTATCTAACTCTCAGAATATGAACATGTTGGACTCATCTGCCATGTAGCTAGTACTCTGTATAAGGACATGTTGGACTACTCTACCATCTAGGTAGCTCTCAGTATATGGACACGTTGGACTATTCTGTCATGTATGTAGAAATCTGTATAAGGACATTTTGGACTTGGTTGCCATGTAGTTAGCTTTCTGTATATGGATATGTGGACTGATATGCAATGTAGGTAGCTCTCTGTATATGAACATATTAGACTTGTCTGTCATATAGCTAGCTCTCAGTAGATGGACATGTTGGATTTACCTGGCATGTGGTCAGCTCTCTGTGTAGGAACATGTTGGACTTATCTGCGTTGTAGCTAGCCCTCTATATGTACATGCTGGAATCATCTGCCATGTAGTTAGTACTCTGTATATGGACATGTTGGACTACTCTGCCATGTAGCTAGCTCTCTGTATTTGGACACGTTGGAGAAATCTGCCATGTAGCCAGAACTCTGTATATGGAAATGTTGCAGTACTCTGTGATGTAGCTAGCCGTCTGTATATGGAAATTTTGGACTCAACTGCCATGTAGCTAGAACTCTGTATATGGAAATGTTGCACTGCTCTCCCATGTAGCTAGCTCTCTGTACATGGATATGTTGGACTGATCTGCTATGTAGGTAGCTCTCTGTATATGAAGATATTGAACTTGTCTGCCATGTAGAAAGGCCTCTAAATATACACATGTTGGACTCCTCTACAACCTAGCTAACTCTCAGTATATGACATGTTGTAGTCATCTGCCATGTTGCTAGCTCTTTGTGTATGAACTTGTTGGACTCATCTGCCTTGTAGCTAGCCCTCTATATATACATGTTGGACTCATATGCCATGTCGCTAGGACTCTGTATATGGAAATGTTGCACAACTCTGCCATGTAGCTATCTCTCTGTATATGGACAATTTGAACTCGTCTGCCATGTAGCTAGCTCTCTCTGCGTGGATATGTTAGACTGATCTGCCATATAGGTAGCTCTCTGTATATCAACATATTGGACTTGTCTGCCATATAGCTAGTGCTCTGTATATGGACATGTTGGACTCATCAACCATGTATCCACCTCTCTCTGTATGAATATGTTGGACTCATCAGCATTGTTGCTAGTCCTCTAAATATACACATGTTGGATTCATCTGACTTGTAGCCAGCTCTCAGTATATGGACATGTGTTAATCATCGGCCATGTAGCTATTACTCTGTATATGGACATGTTGGACTCATCAACCATGTTTCCACCTCTCTCTGTATGAATATGTTGGATTCATCAGCCTTGTTGCTAGTCCTCTAAATATACACGTGTTGGACTCATTTGACATGTAGCCAGCTCTCAGTATATAGACATATGTTAATCATCGGCCATGTAGCTACTACACTGTAAATGGACATCTTGGACTACTCTGCTATGTAGCTAGCTCTCAGTATATGGACAGGTTGGACACATATGCCATGTAGCTAGAACTCTGTATATGGACATATTGCACTACTCTGCCATGTAGCTATCTCTGTATATGGACATGTTGCACTCATATGCCATGTAGCTATAAGTCTGTATATGACCTCTCTATATAAACATGTTGAACTCATCTGTCATGTATGTAACTCTCTGTATATGATCATTTTGGACTCATCTGCCATGTAGCTAGAACTCTGTATATGGAAACGTTGCACTACTCTGCCATGTAGCTAGTTCTCTGTGCATGGATGTGTTGGACTGATTTGCCATGTAAGTAGCTCCCTGTATATAAACATATTGTACCTGTCTGCCAACTAGCTAGCTCTCTGTATATGGACATTTTGGACTCATCAGCCATGTAACCAGCTCTCTGTGTATGAACATATTGGATTCATCTGCCTTATAGCTAGTCCTGTATATAATCACATGTTGGACTCATCTGCCATGTAGCTAACTCTGAGTATATGGACTCATTGGAATCATCTGCCATGTAGCTAGCTCTCTGTATATGGACATTTTGGACTCATTGGCCATGTAGCTATCTCTCAATGCATGGATATGTTGGACTGAGTTGGTAGCTCTCTATATATGAACATATTGGACTTGTCTGCCATGTAGCTAGCTCTCTGTATATGGACATGTTGGAAACATCAGCAATGTAGCCAGCTCTCTCGGTATAAACATGTTGGACCCATCTGCCTTGTCACTAGGCCTCGCTATATAAACATGTTGAACTCATCTGCCATGTAGCTAACTCTCAGTTTACTGACATGTTGGACTCATCTGCGATGCAGTTAGTACTATGTATATGGACATGTTAGGCTACTGTGCCATGTAGCCAGCTCTCAGGATATAAGCACTTTGGACTCATGTGCCATGTATCTAGAAATATGTATATAGAAATGTTCCACTACTCTGCCATGTATCCATTTCTATGTATATGGACATTTTGGACTCATCTGTCATGTAACTAGCTCCCTGTGCCTGGGTATGTTGGACTGATCTGCCATGTAAGTAGCTCCCTGTATATGAACATATTGGACTTGTCTGCAATGTAACTAGCTCTCTTTATATGGACATGTTGGACTCATCAGCCATGTACCCAGCTCTCTGTGTATGAACATGTTGGACTCATCGACCTTGTAGCTAGTCCTTTATATATATACACATGTTGGACACATCTGCCATGTAGCTAACTCTCAGCATATGGACATGTTGGACTCATCTGCTATGTAGCTAGTATTCTGTATATGGACATGTTGGACTACTCTGCCATGTAGCTTGCTCTCAGTATATGGACACGTTGGATTCATATGCCATGTGGCTAGAACTCTGTTTATGTACATGTTGGACTCATCTGCAATGTAGCTAACTCTGAGTATATGGGCACATAGGGATCAACTGACATGTAGCTAGCTCTCTGTATATGGACATTTTGGACTCATTGGCCATGTAGCTAGCTCTCAGTGCATGGATATGTTGGACTGACCTGCCATGTAGGTAGCTCTGTGTATATGAACATATTGGACTTGTCTTTCAGGTAGCTAGCTATCTGTACATGGACATGTTGAACTCATCAGCCATATAGCCATCTCTCTCTGTATGAACAAGTTGTTCTCATCTGTCTTGTAGCTAGACCTCTATATATTCACATGTTGAACTCACGTAACATGTACCTAACTATCAGTATATGGCCATGTTGCACTCATCTGCCATACTGCTAGTATTCTGTATATGGAAATGTTGGACTACTCTGTCATGGAGCTAGCTCTTAGTATATGGACACATTGGACTGATCTGCCATGTAGCCATCTTTCTGTGAATGAAAATGTTGCACACAACTGCCTTGTAGTTATTCCTCCTTATATATACATGTTGGACTCATCTGCCATGTAATTAACTCTCAGCTCATGGACATGTTGGACTCATCTGACATGTAGCTAGTACTCTGTATATGGACACATTGGACTCATCTCCCATGTAGCTAGAACTCTAAATGGAAATGTTGCTCTATTCTAACATGTAGCTATCTCACTGTATATGGACATTTTGGAATCCTCTGCCATATAGCTAGCTCTCTGTGAATGGATATTTTGGACTGATCTGTCATTTATGTACCTGTCTGTATATGAACATGTTTGACTTGTCTGCCAAGTAGCTATATCTCTGTATATGGAAATGTTGGACTCATCAGTCTTGTACCCTGCACTCTCTGTATGTATATGTTGGACTTATATGCTTTGTAGCTAGTCCTCTATATACACAAATGTTGGATCCATCTGCCATGTAGCTAGTACTCTGTATATGTACATAGTGTACTACTCTGCCATGTAGCTAGCTCTCAGTATATGGACATGTTGGACTCATCTGTCATGTAGCTAGAACTCTGTATATGGAAATGTTGCACGCATCTGCCTCGTAGCTAGCTCTCTATATATGGATATTATGGACTCCTCTGCCATGTAGCTAGCTCTCTGTATATGAACATATTGGACTTGTCTGCCCTGTAGCCAGCTGTCTCTGTATGAACATGTTAGACTCATCTGTGTCTAAATATAGTCCTCTATATATAAACATGATGGCCTTCTCTGCTATGTATCTAACTCTCAGTATATGGACATATTGGACTCATTTGCCATGTAGCTAATACTCTCTTTATGGACATGTTGGATTACTCTGCATGTAAGTAGCTCTCAGTATATGGACACGTTAGACTTATCGTTTGTGTAGCTAGAACTATGTAAATGGAAATGTTGCAGTACTCTGAAATGTAGCTAGCTCTTTGTATATGGGTATTGTGGACTCGTCTTTCATGTATCTAGCTCTCTGAGCATGGATATGTTGGTCTGATCTGCCATATAGGTAGCTCTCTGTCTATGAACATATTGGACACGTCTGCCATGTAGCTAGCTCTCTGAGTATGTGCATGTTGGACTTATCTGCCATGTAGCTTGAACTCTGTATATGGACATTTGGACTCATCTGACATGTAGTTAACTCTCAGTATATGGGCACGTTCTACACATCTGCCATGTATCTAGAAATATGTATATAGAAATGTTGCACTACTCTGCCTTGTATCTATCTCTCTGTATATGGACATTTGAAACTAATCTGCCATGTATCTAGCTCTCTGTGAATGGATATGTTGGACTGATCTGCCATGTAGGTAGCTCCCTATATATGAACATATTGAACTAGTCTGCCATGTAGTTAACACTCTATATATGGACATGTTGAACTTATCTGCCATGTAGCCAGCTCTTTCTGTATGAACATGTTGGATTCATCTGCCTTGTAGCTAGTCCTCGATATATACACATGTTTGATTCATCCTCCACATAGCTAACTCTCAGTATATGGACACATTGGACTCTTCTGCCATGTAGCTAGTATTCTGTATATGGACATGTTGGACTATTGTGCAATGTAGCTAATTCTCAGTATATGGACACGTTGGACACATCTGTTATGTAGCTAGAACTCTGAATATTGAAATGTTTGTTGCACTACTCTCCCATTTAGCTGGCTCTCTGTATATAGACGATTTGAACTAGTCTGCCATGTAGGTAGCTCTCTGTACATGAACATGTTAGACTGATCTGCCATGTATGTAGCTCTAATTATAAGAACATATTGGACTTGTGTGCCCTATAGCTAGATTCAGTATATGGACATGTTGGACTCATCAGCCATGTAGTCAGCTGTCTGTGTTTGAACATTTTGGACTCATCTTCCTTGTAGCTAGCTATCTAAATATACACATGTTGGATTCATCTTCCAAGCACCTAACTCTCAGTATATGTACACGTTGTACACATCTGCCATGTAGTTAGTACTCTGTATATGGATGTGTTGGAATACTCGCCCATATAGCTAGCTTTCAGTATATGGACACGTTGGATTCATCTGCCACGTAGCTAGACCTCTGTACATGGAAATCTTGAACTACTCTGCCATGTAGCTAGCTCTATGTATATGGATACATTGGAATCATATGCCATGTAGCTAGAATTCTATATATGGAAATGTTGCACTACTTTGCCATATAGTTTTCTCTCTTTATATGGACATTTTGGACTCTTCAGCCATGTAGCTAGCTCTCTGTGAATGGATATGTTTTACTGATATGCCATGTTGGTAGTTCCCTGTATATGAACATATTGGGCTTGTCTGCCATTTACTTAATTCTCCATATATGGACATGTTGAACTCATATGCCATGTAGCTGGAAGGCTGTTTATGGGAATGTTGCACTATTCTGACACGTATCTAGCTCTCTGCATATTGACGTGTTGGACTCATCAGCCATGTGTATGAACATGTTGGACTCATCTGCCTTGTAACGAGCCCTCTATATATTCACATGTTGGACTCATCTGCCATGTAGCTAACTCTCACTAGATGGACATGTTGGGCTCATCTGCCGTGAAGCTAGTACACTGTATATGGACATGTTGGATCACTCTGCCATGTACCTAGCTCTAAGTATATGGACACGTTGAACTCATCTACCATGTAGCTAGACCTCTGTATATGGAAATCTTTCACTACTCTGCCATGCATCCAGCTCTTTGTATATGGACATTTTGGACTAGTCTGCCTTGTAGCTAGCTTGCTGTATATTGACATGTTGGACTCATCAGCCATGTAGCCACATCTGTGTAAGAACATGATGCACTCATCTGCCTTGTTGTTAGTCCTCTATATATACACATATTGGACTCATCTGCCATGTAGCTAGCTCTCAGTATATGGACATGTGTGAGTCATCTGCCATATAGGTATTCCTCTGTATATGGACATCTTGGACTACTCTGCTATATAGCTAGCTGTCAGTATATGGACATGTTGGACTCCTCTGTCATGTAGCTAGAACACAGTATTTGGACATATTGCATTACTCTGCCATGTATCCATCACTGTATATGGACATTTGGGACTCATCTGCCATGTAGATAATTCTCTGTGCATGGATATTTTGGACTGATCTGCAATGTAGGTAGCTATCTGTATATGAATATATTGGTATTGTCTGCCTTGTAGCTAGCTCACTGTATATGGAGATTTTGGACTCATTGGCGATGTAGCCAACTATATCTTAATGAACATTTTGGACCCATCTGCCTTACATCTAGCCATCTAAATATACACATGTTGGACTACTCTGCCATACAGCTAGCTCTCAGTATATGGACATGTTGAACACATCAGCTATGTAGTTATTACTCTGTATATCGATTTGTTGGACTATTCTGCCATGTAGCTAGAATTCTGTATATGGAAATGTTGCACTACTCTGTCATGTGCTACCTCTCTGTATATGGACACATTGGACTCATCTGCCCTATAGCTAGAAATCTATATATGGGAATATTGCACTACTCTGATATGTATCTGGCTCTCTGTATATGGACATTTTGGACTCGTCTTCTATGTAGCTAGCTCTATATACATTCATATGTTTGACTTATCTGCCATGTAGGAATCTCTGAGTATATGCACATATTGGACTTGTCTTCCATGTAGCTAGCTCTCAGTATATGGAAGTGTTGGACTCATCAGCCATGTAGCCAGCACTCTATGTATAAACATGTTGGACTCATCTGCCTTGTAGCTAGCCCTCTATAGATACACATGTTGGACTCATCTGCCATGCAGCTTACTCTTATATACTGAGAGCTACCTACATGGCAGACAAGTCAAATATATTCATATACAGAGAGCTTTATACATGGCAGATCAGTCCAACATATCCAAGTAAAGAGCTGGCTACATGGCTGATAAGTTCAACATGTCCATATATTGAGAGATAGCTACATACCAGACAAGTCCAATATATTTCTATAGAGAGAGCAACTTACATAGCAGATCAGGCCAACATATCCATGTACAGAGAGCTAGCTGAGACCAATATGTTCATAAACTGAGAGTTAGCTCCATGGCAGATGAGTCCAACATGTGTATATTTAGAGGGCAAGCTACAGGGCAGATGAATCAAACAGGATAATACACAGAGAGCTGTCTACATGGCAGATGAGTCCAACATGTCCATATAATGAGAGTTAACAGCGTGGCGAATAAGTCCAAAATGTGTAAATTTAGAGGGCTAACTACATGGCAGACAAGTCCAATATCTTCATATACAGAGAGCTACCTACATGACAGACCAGTTAAACATGTTCATGCACAGAGAGTTAGCTACATGGCAAACAAGTCTAAAATATCCAATACAGAGAGCTAGCTACATAGCAGAGTAGTGCAACATTTGCATATACAGAGTTCTAGCTACATGGCCGATGAGTCCAACATATCCATATATGGAGAAAAGCTACCTACATGGCAGAGTAGTTCAAGATTTCCATATACAGAGGTCTAGATATATGGCCTATGTGTTCAATGTGTCCATATACAGAGAGCTAGCTACATGGCTGAGTAGTCTAACATGTCCATATCCAGAGTACTAGCTACATGCAAGATAAGTCCAACATGTCCATATACGGAGAGTAAGCTGCATGGAAGATGAGTCCAACATGAGTATCTTTAGAGGGCTACTTTCACGGGAGATCATTCCAAGATATCCACGCACAGACAGCTAGCTACATGGCAAATGAGTCCAAAATGTCCATATACAGAGGGCTAGCTACATAGCAGAGTAGTGTAACATTTCCATATACAGAGTTCTAGCTACATGGACGATGAGTCCAACATGTCCATGTATGGAGAGCTAGCTACATGGCAGAGTAGTGCAACATTTCCATATACAGAGTTTTAGCTACATGGCAGATGAGTCCAACGTGTCCATATACTAAAAGCAAGCTACAAGGCACATGTGTCCAACATGTTCACACAGAGAAAGCTGGCTACCTGGCTAATGAGTCCAACGTGTCCATATATAGACCTAGCTACATGGCAAACAAGTTCTATATCTTCATATACATAGAGCTACCTACATGGCAGATCAGTTCAACATATCCATAATCAGAGAGCAAGTTACATGTCAAACAAGTACAAAATGTCCATATATAGAGAGCTAGCTACATGGCAGGGTACTGTTACATTTCCATATACAGAGTTTTAGCTAAATGTCAGACAAATCCAACATGGCCATATACTGAGAGCTAACTAAAAGGCAGATGAGTCCAATGTGTCCATATACAGAGAGCTAGCGACATGGCAGAGTAGTGCAACATTTCCATATGCAGAGTTTGAACTACAAGTCAGATGATTTCAACATGTTAATACTCAGAGAGCTAGCTACATGACTGATGAGTCGAACATGTCCATATACAGAAAGTAGCTACATAGCAGATGAGTCAAACATGTCCATATACAGAGTACTAGTGACATGGCAGATGAGTCCAACCTGTCCATATGCTGAGAGCTAGCTACAAGACAGATGGGTTTGACATGTTCATACAAAGACAGCTGGCTACATGGCAGATGAGTCCAACATGTCCATATAAAGAGAGCTAGCTACATGGCAGACAAGTCCAATATCTTCATATACAGAGAGCTACCTACATGGCAGGGCAGTCCAACATATCCATGTACAGAGAGCTAGCTACATGGCAGACGAGTCCAAAATTTCCATATGCAAAAAGCTAGGTAAATGGCAGAGTAGTGCAACATTTCCATATACAGAGTTCTAGCTACATGGCAAATGAGTTCAATGTGTCCATATTTTGAGAACTAGCTACATGGCAGAGTAGTGAAACATTTCCATATATTGAGTACTAGGTTTATGGCAGATGAGTCCAACATGTGTATATATAGAGGATTTGTTACAGGGCAGACGAGTCCAACATGTTCATACAGAGAGAGCTGGCAACACGGCTGATGAGTCCAACATGTCCATATATAGAGAGCTACCTACATAGCAGACAAGTTCAATATGTTCATATGCAGAGAGCTACCTACATGGCAGATCAGAACATATGCATGCATAGAGAGATAGCTGCACGTCAGACGAGTCCAAAATGTCCATATACAGAGAGCTAACTACATGGCATTGTAGTGCAACATTTCCATATACAGAGTTCTATCTATATGGCAGATGAGATCATCATGTCCATATATCGAAAGCTAACTACAATGCAGAGTAGTCCAAAATGTCCATATATACACTTCTAGCTACATGGCAGATGAGTCCATCATGTCCATATACTGAGAGCTAGCTATATGGCAGAGTAGTCCAACACATGTATATTTAGAGGGCTAGCTACAAGGCAGATGAATCCAACATGTTCATAAACAACGAGCTGACTACATGGCAGATGAGTCCAAAATGTCCATATACTGAGAGTTACCTACATGGCAGATGATTCCAACATGTGTTTATATAAAGGTCTAGCTACAAGGAAGATGAGTCCAACATGATCATACAGAGAGAGCTACATGGAAGACAATACAGAGATCTACCTACTTGGAAGACAAGTCCAATATGTTCATATTCAGAGAGCTACCTTTATGGCAGTTCAGTCCAACATATTCATGCACAGAGAGCTATCTACATTACAGACGATTCTAAAATATCCATATACAGAGAGCTGCCTACATGTTAGAGTAGTGCAACATTTCCATATACTGAGTTCTCGCGACATGGCAGATGAGTCCAACATGGCAGATGAGTCATCTTCATCTACTTGGCAGATGGCCAAGTAGATGAAGATGAGTCCAACATGTTCATACAAAGAAAGCTGGCTACAAGGCTGATGAGTCCAACATGTCTATATTCAGAGAACTAGCGACATGGCAGATAATTCCAATATGTACATATACAGAGAGCTGCCTACATGGCAACAGTCCAACATGTCCATGTACAGAGAGCTAGCTACATAGAGACGAGTACAAAATATCCCTGTACAGAGAGCTAGCTATATGACAGAGCAGTGCAACATTTCCATATACAGAGTTCTAGCTACAATGTAGATGAGTCCAATATTCCCATATACTGAGAGTATGCTACATAGCAGATGAGTCCAATAAGTGTATATATAGAGAACTACCTAGAAGGAAGATTAGTCAAACATGTTCATACACAGAGAGCTGGCTACATGGCTGATGAGTCCAACATGTCCATAAACCAAAAGCAAACTACATGTCAGACGAGTCCAAAGTGTCCATATACAGAAAGCTAACTACATGGTAGAGTAGTCCAACATGTACATATACTGAGTACTAGCTACATGGTAGATAAATCCAACATGTCCTGAGAGTTAGCTACATGGTAGAGTAGTCCAACGTGTCCATATACAGAGTACTAACTACATGCAGATGAGTCCAACATGTATATATAGAGGACAAGCTATAAGGCAAATGAGTCGAAAATGTTCATACAGAGAGAGCTGGCTAAATGGCTGATGAGTCCAACATGTCCATGTACAGAGAGCTAGCCACATGGCAGACATATCCCATATGTTCATATACAGATAGCTACCTACATGGCAGATCAATCAAGCATAGCTATGCACAGAGAACTTGCGACATGGCTGACGAGTCGATAATGTCCATATACAGAGAGCTAGATACATGACAGAGAATTACAACATTTCCATGTAATGGATTCTAGTTACATGGCAGATGAGTCCAACGTGTCCATATACTGAGAGCCAGCTACATGGCAAATGAGTAAAACATGTCCATATACTGAAAGTTATCTACATAGAAGATGAGTCCAACATGTACATATAATGAGAGTTAGCTACATGGCAGATGAGTTCAACATGTGTATATTTAGGAGGCCAGCTACAAGGAAGATGAGTCAAACATATACATACAGAGAGAGCTGGATACAGGGCTGCTGAATACAACATGTCCATATACTTAGAGGTAGCTACTTGGTAGCTAATTCCAGTATTTTCACATATAGAGAGCTACCGATATGGCAGATCAGTCCAAGATATCCATATACAGAGAGCTAGCTACATGTCAAAGTAGTGCAACATTTCCATATACAGAGCTCTACCTACATGGCAGATGTTCATATATTCAGAGCTAGCTACATGGCTGAGTAGTCCAACATGTCCATATTAAGAGTACTAGCTACATGGCAGATGAATCCAAAATGTCCATATACTGAGAGGTAGCTAAATGACAGAGTAGAGAAATATTTCCATAAACAGAGTTCTAGGTACATGGCAGATGAGTCCAACGAGTCCATATACTGAGAGTTAGCTACATGGCATATGAGTCTAACATGTTTATATTTATAGGGCAAGCTACAAGACAGATGAGTCAAACATGTTCTTACAGAGAGAGCTGACTACATGCTGCAGACACCAACGTGTCAATATACTGAGACCTAACTACATGGCAGATGAGTCCAATATGTTCGTATGCAGAGAGCTACCTACATGGCAGATCAGTCCAAGATATCCATGCACAGATAGCAAGCTACATACAGACGAGTCCAAAACGTCCATATACAGAGAACTAGCTACATGACAGGGTAGTGCAACATTTCCATCTACAGAGTTCTAGCTACATGGCAGATGAGTCCAACATGTCCATATACTGAGGGTTAGCTACATAACAGATGAGTCCTACATGTGTATATGTAGAAGGCTAGCTACAAGGCAGATTAGTTGAACATATTCATACAGGGAAAGTTGGTTACATGGCTTATAAGACCAATATTTCCTTATACTGAGAGCTACCTACATGGCAGACAAGTCCAATATATTCATATACAGAGTTCAAACTCCATGGCAGATCACATCAACATGTCCATGCACAGAGAGGTAGCTACATGGTAGATGAGTCCAATATGTTCATATACAGAAAGCTACCTACATGGCAGATCAGTTCAACATATCCATGAACAGAAAGCTAGCTACGTGGAACACGAGTTCAAAATGTCCATATACAGATAGCTAGCTTCATGGCAGGGTAGTGCACCATTTCCACATATAGAGTTCTATCTACATGGCAGATTAGTGCAACGTTTCCATTTATTAAGAGCTATCTGCATGACAGAGTAGTCCAACATGACCATATACAGAGTACTAGCTACATGGCAGATGAGTCGATCATGTCCTTATACTGAGAGATAGCTACATGACAGATGAGTCCAACATGTGTATGTTTAGAAGGTTAGCTACAAGGCAGAGGAGTCGAACATGTTCATAAACGGACAGCTGAATACATGACTGATAATTCCAACATGTTCATATAAAAAGAGCTAGCTACATGGCAGATCAGTCCATCATAGCTATGCACAGAGAGCTAGCTACACGACAGACGAGTCCAAAATGTCCATATACAGAGTACTAGCTGTATGGCAGATGAGTCCAACAGATCCATATACTGGGAGTTAGCTACATGGCAGAGAAGTCCAATATGTTCATATACAGAGAACTACCTACATGGAAGATCAGTCCAACATATCCATGCACAGAGAGCTAGCTACATGGCAGATGAGTACAAAATATTCATGTACAGACAGCTACCTATATGACTGAGTAGTGAACATTTCTATATACAGAGTTCTAGCTACATGGCAAATGAGTCCAATGTGTCCATATACTGAGAGCTAGTTATATGGCAGAGGAGTTCAACATTTATATATACAGAGGACTAGCTATATGGCAGGTCAGTCCATCATAATCATATATTGAGAGATAGCTACATGGAAGATGAGTCCAACATGTGTATATGTAGAGGTCTAACTAAAAGGAAGATGGTTCCATCATGTTCATAGAGAGAAAGCTGGCTACATGGCTGATGATACCAACATGTCCATATACAGAGAGATATCTACATGGCAGACAAGTTCATTATGTTCATATACAGGGAGCTACCTACATGGCAGATCAGTCCAACATATCCATGAGGAGAGAGCTAGCTACATGTCAGACGAGTCCAAAATGTAAATATACAGAGAGCTAACTTCATGCCAGAGTAGTGCAACATTTCCTTATACAGAATACTAACTACATGGCAGATGAGTCCAACATGCCCCTAAACTGAGAACTAGCTACATGGCAGAGTAATCCAAAATGTCCATATACAGAGTAATAGCTACATGGCAGATAAGTCCAATATGTCTATATACAGAGAGTTAGATACATGGCATATGAGTCCAACATGTGTATATGTAGAGGACTAGTTACAAGGAAAATGAATCCAACATGTTCATACAGAAAGAGCTGGCTACAAGCCTGATGAGTCCAACATGTCTATATGCAGAGAGCTAGCTACATGGCAGAGAAGTCCAATATGTACATATACATAGAGCTACCTACATGGCAGATCAGTCCAACATATCCATGCACAGAGAGCTCGTTACATAGCAGACAATTACAAAATATCCATGTACAGAGAGCTAGCTATATGACAGAGTAGTGCAACATTTCCATATACAGAGTTCAAGCTACATGGCAGATGAGTTCAACATTTCCATATACTGAAAGTATGCAATATGGCAGATGAGTCCAACATTTGGATATATAGAGGACTACCTACAAGGAAGATGAGTCCAACATGTTCATACAGAGAGAGCTGGCTACATGGCTGATGAGTTTAAAATATCCACATACTGAGAGCTAACTACATGACAGAGAAGTCCAATATTATTTTGTACTGAGAATTACCTACATGGTGGATTAGTCCAACATATCCATGCACAGAGGGCTAGCTACATGGCCGACGAGACCAAAATGTCCATATACAGAGACCTAGATATATTGCAGAGCAGTGCAACATTTCCATATACAGATATCTACCTACATGACAGATGAGTCCAACTTGTCCATATAATGAGAGTTAGGTACATGGCAGATGAGTCCAGCATGTCCATATACTGAGAATTAGCTACATGGCAGATTAGTCCAACATGTGTATATATAGAGAACAAGATACAAGTAGATGAGTCCAACGTGTTCATACAGAGAGAGCTGGCTACATGGCTGATGAGTACAACATTTCCATATTCATAGAGCTAGCTACATAGCTGACATGTTCAATATGTTCATATACAGAAAGCTAGATACATGGAAGAACACTGCATCATTTCCATATACAGTGTTCTGGCTACATGACAAATGAGTCAAACTTGTCCAAATACAGAGAACTAGCTACATGGCAGAGTAGTCCAACATGCCCATATAAAGAGTACTAGCTAAATGGCAGATGGGTCCAAATGTCCATATAGTGACAGTTATCTACATGGCAGATGAGTCCAACATGTGTATATATAGAGGATTAGTTACAAAGCAGATGAAGCCAACATAGTCATACAGAGAGAACTGGCTACATGGCTTATGAGTCCAAGATGTCCATATACAGAGAACTAGCTACATGGCAGATAAGTACAATATGTTCATATATAGAGAGCTAACTACATGGCAGATCAGTCCAACATATCCATGCTCAGACAGGTATCTACATGGCAGATGAGTATACATGTCATATACAGAGAGCTAGCTACATGGCAGTGTAGGGCAACATTTGCATATACAGAGTTCTAGCTACATGGCAGGAGTCCAACGTGTCCATATACTGCGAGCTACGTTCATGGCAGTGTTTTCCAACATTTCCATATGCACTGTACTAGCTACATGGCAGATGAGTGTATCATGCCCATATACTGAGTTTTAGCTACATGGCAGTTGAGTTTAACATGTATATAAAGAGGATTAGCTAAAAGGAAGATGAGTACAACTTGTTCTTATACAGAGAGAGCTGTCTACATGGCTGATGTGTCCAACATGTCCTTATACAGAGAGCTAGCTATGTGGCAGAAAAGACCAATATATTCTTATACAGAGAGCAGCCTATATGGAAGATCAGTCCAGTATATCCATGCACATAGAGCTAGCTACATTGTACACTAGTCCAAATTGTCCATATACAGAGAGCTAGCTACATGTCAGAGTAGTAGTGCAACATTTCCATATACAGAGTTCTAGCTACATGGCAGTTGAGTCCAAGGTGTCCATATACTGAGACCTAGCTACATGGCCAAGTAGTCCACCATCTCCATATATAGTGTACAAGCTACATGGCAGATGTGTCCAACGTGTCCCTAAACTAAGTGTTAGATACATGAGAGAGTAGTCCAATATGTCCATATACAGAGTACTGTCTAAATGGCAAATGAGTCCAACATGTTCATATACAGAGAGCTGGCTACATGGGAGATAAGTCCAATATGCTCATATACAGAAACCTAGCTACATGGCAGATGAGTCCAACATATCCAAATACAGAGAGCTAGCTACATGGCAGAGCAGTGCAACATTTCCATATATAGAGTACTAGCTTCATGGCAGATGAATCCAACATGTCCATATACTGAGAGCCAGCTACATGACAGAGCAGTCCAACATATTGCATATGCAGAGTAAAAGATTCGTGGCAGATGAGTACAACATGTCCATGTACTGAGAGCTAGCTACATGGCAGAGTAGTACAACATTTCCATATACAGAGTTCTAGCTACATGGCAGACAATTCCAATATGTTCATATACATAGAGCTACCTACATGGCAGATCTGTCCAACATATCCATGCACAGAGAGCTAGCTACATGGCAGACAAGTCCAAAATGTCCATATAAACAGAGCTAGCTACATAGCACAGTAGTGCAACATATCCATATCTAAAGTTCTATCTACATGGCAGATGACACCAACATGTCTATATACTGAAAGCTTGCTATATGGCAGAGCAGTCCAACATGTCTATATACAGAGTACTAGCTCCGTGGCAGATGAATCCAAAGTATCCATATACGGAGAATTAGCTACATGTCAGATGAGTCCAATATTTGTATATATAGAGGACTAGCTACAAGGCAGATGAGTCCAACATGTTCATACAGAGAGAAGGCTATATGGCTGATGAGCCAACATGTCCATATACAGGGAGCTAGCTACATGGCGGGCATGTCCAATATGTTCATATACAGAGAGCTAGCTACATGGCAGACGAGTACAAAATGACCACATAGAGAGCTACCTACATGGAAGAGTGTGCAACATTACCATATACAGAGCTCTAGCAACATGGCAGAGGAGTCCAAGGTGTCCATATACTGAGAGCTAGGTACATGGCAGAGTAGTCCAACATGGCCTTATGCAGAGTATTAGATACATGGCAGATGAGTCCAATATGCCCATGTACTTAGAGTTAGCAATATGGCAGATGAGTCCAATTTGTGTATATATAGACGACTAGCTACAAGGCAGATGAGTCCAACATGTTCATACAGAGAAAATTGGTTACATGGCTGATGAGTCCAACTTGTCCATATACTGAGAGCTAGGTACATGTCAGACAAGTCCAATATATTCATATACAGAGAGCTAACTACATGTCAGATCAGTCCAACATATCCATGCACAGAGACCTAGCCACATGGCATACAAGTCCACAATGTCCATATACAGAGAGCTAGCTACATGGCAGAATAGTGCAAATTTTCCATATACAGAGTTCTAGCAAATGACAAATGAATCCAATGTGTCCCTATACAGAGAGCTAGCTACATGGCAGAGTAGTGAAAAATATCCATATACAGAGTTCTAGCAAATGGCATATGAGTCCAACATGTCCATGTACTGAGAGTTAGCTACAAGGCAGATAAGTCCACCATGTGTATATATAGAGGACTAGCTACAAGGCAGATGATTCCAACATGTTCAAACAGAGAGAGCTGGCTACATGTGAGTCCAAAATGTGTATATATAGAGGACTAGCTACAAGGCAGATGAGTCCAACATGTTCATACAGAGAGAACTGGCTACCTGGGAGATCAGTCCAACATGTCCATATACTGAGAGCTATTTCATGGCAGCCAAGTCCAATATGTTCATATACAGATAGCTACCATCATGGCAGATCAGTCCGACATATACATGCACAGAGAGCTAGCTACATGTCAGACCAGTCCAAAATGTCCATATACAGAGAGCAAGCTACATGGCAGAGTAGTACAACATGTCCATATACAGATTACTATCTACATGGCAGATGAGTTGAATATGTCCATATACTGAGAGCTAGCTACATGGCAGATGAATCCAATATGTGTTTATATAGAAGAGTACCTACAAGGCAGAGGAGTCCAACACGTTCATACAGAAAGAGCTTGTTAGATGGCTGATGAGTCCAACATGTCCTTACACTGAGACAAGTCCAATAGGTTCCTATACAGAGAGCTACCTAAAGTCAGATCAGTCCAACATATCCATGCACACAGAGCTAGCTACATGGCATACGAATCCAAAATATGCATATACAGAGAGCTAACTACATGCCTGAGTAGTGCAAATTTTCCATATACAGAGTTCTAGCTACATGGCAGATGAGTCCAACGAGTCCATATACTGAGAATTAGCTG
>NW_006408903.1:497150-498410 GCF_000296735.1 Chrysochloris asiatica
ATACAGAGGTAGCTACATGGCAGAGTATTTCAACATGTCCATATACAGAGTTCTAGCTACATGGCAGACAAGTCCAACAATCTCTATACAGAATACTAGAAACATGGCAGATGAATCCCACATGTCCATATACTGAGAGTGAACTACATATCAGATAAGTCCACATGTGTATATTTAGAAGGCTGGCTACATGACAGATGAATCCAACATGCCCATACAGAGAGAGCTGGCTACATGGCTGATGAGTCCAACATGTCCACATACTGAGAGCTAGCTACATGCAGACAAGTCCAATATGTTCATATACAGAGAGCTAGCTAAATGGCAAATCAGTCCAACATACCCATGCACAGAGAAATACCTATATGGCAGAGGAGTCCACAATGTCCATATACAGAGGTAGCTACATGGCAGAGTAGTGCAACATGTGCAAATACAGAGTACTAGCTACATGGCAGATGAGTCCATTGTGTCGATATACTGAGAGCTAGCTACATGGCAGAGTAGTCCAAGATTTCCATATACGGAGTAATAGCTACATGGCAGAGAAATCCAATATTTCCATGTACTGAGAGTTAGCTATGTGGCAGATGAGTCCACCATGTGTATACATGGAGGACTACCTACAAGGCAGATGAGTCCAACATGTCCATATGCAGAAAGCTAGCAACATGGCAGACAAGTTCAATATGTTCATATTCAGAGAGTTACCTACAAGGCAGAGCAGTCCAACATATCCATGCACAGAGAGCTAGCAGATGAGTCCAAAATGTCCACATACAGAGAGCTAGCTACATGGCAGAGCAGTGCAACATTTCCATATACAATGTTCTAGCTACATGTCAGATGAGTGCAACGTGTCCATATACTGAGAGCAAGCTATATTGCAGAGCAGTCCAACATATCTGCCGAGAGCCTGCCCCAGCATACTTAATGCAGGGTTTTTCCAAAGACGTGTGCACATCGGCAATTATAGAATTACACGGAGTCATGTGTCATAATTCAAATTCTTCTTCTTACATGCTTTAATATTTTATTTCTATGGCTACTCGATGTTCAACCATTTCAAGAGATACCATATGAACAAGAGCCAATGATACTCAGAGAGGAAGTCAAAAGTGCATTGAAAGAAGTGGCAATGAACAAGGCACCAAGAATTGATGGAATAAAAATTGAAATCTTTCAGGAAAGTGAAGCAGCACAGGAGGCACTCACTCATCTCTGCCAAGAAATTTGGAAGACAACTGTCTGGCCGACTGA
>NW_006408903.1:499970-520642 GCF_000296735.1 Chrysochloris asiatica
CTCTTATTATTTTTCTTTCTACACTACTATTCCTAATTATCTAATTTAATACTTTCAGTACTCCACTCCCCTTCTTCTTCTATACATTACTCTCTCTATCCTCCTTCCATTCTTGTTTAGTCTCCTCTCCACCTCATATTCCTTCTTCTCTCCCTAGTTCTTTCTGCTTCTACTTTCTTCCTCATTCTTGCCTCTACATCTCTTACCTCTCTCCTTTTTTTCCTCCTTTCTTGTACTCCTTTGTTCTATCTTACAACCCCCTTATATACCATTACAAAAAAAAACAACAACAACATTGCTTTTATAGTAATCAATAACATCAAGGTACAATCTATCTTGTGGCACATTCCTCATGGTTTAAATTTACAACAGGGATGAGACTTTACAGCAAAAACATTATCTCAAGGCATAGGAGACATTCAGTTGTCTTAAAAACTTTTAGTTAAACATTTGTTCATACATAAATCTATTCTTTTCTCTGAGAAGCAAGTTAACCTTCACATATGTTTCTTAACCTTTGTCTGTTAAGTCCTGTTAATTTTATTTGTTAGGTGCAATTAACTCTCCATTAATTTCTTCCATACACTATCTGTTTATAGCCTACAAAAACATCACTTATCAGGGAAATTGCGGCTATGAAAAACAACTTCTCTATTTTACTGATCATTAATTTATGAACGTCTAAGTCAGACTTTTTATTAAGTATCTGTGTATAGCCATAGCTTTTATTTATGGCATGGTTGCTTTTTAGAGGTACTTTATTGCCTTAACTAAGGCTACAAGGAAGAATGTTTATAATCACTAAACCTAAGCAGGTAGTAATTCAATTGACAAATCCTGTCTGCTAGCAGTCTTAAGAATATTGTTAATATAAGCATTAAAACTACCTATGATTACAAGTAGAATAAAATGTAGCTGATGTGTGGCTTCTAACTTTTAATAAAAATATACTAAAGTGTAGGAGAGTCAAAGATCTAAATTAAACGGATAATAATAAAATCATGAATAAATCAGAGAATGATTCAACAAGAGAAAAATTTAACTAGGGTTCTGTGCTTAAAAAATAATAAAAAAGCTATTTGTGGCTTTGCCATCCAAAGATAAAAAGAAAGAAAAAGAAAAGAAAATAGTTCATTGTTGCTTTGCAAAAACAATGAATTCTTCATGTTCAGGTTCACCCATGTCTCATTTCTTTATTTCAATTCCTCAATTAATATGTCTCAATTTCTTTATTTTATTCCTTAAATAATTATGGCCCTGGCCACATACCTTTATACAGAGTACTAGGTACATGGCAGATGGGTCCAACATGTCCATATACTGAGAGAGAGCTAGACGGTAGACGAGTCCAACATGTGTATATTTCGAGGGATTGCTACAAGACAGATGAGTCCAACATTTTCATATAGAGAGAGCTGACTACATGGCTGATGAATCCAACATGTAGATATACTGAGAGCTAGCTACATGGCAGACAAATCCAATATGTTCCTATACAGAGAGCTATCTACATGGCAGATCAGTTCAACATATCCATATACAGAGTTCAAACTACATGGCAGACGAGAGCAACATGTCCATATACTGAGAGCTAGCTACATAGCAGACAATTCCAACAATCCCTAAATAGAATACTAGGAACATGGAAGATGAGTACCACAGGTCCATATACTAATAGTTAGCTACATATCAGATGACTCCACCTGTGTATATTTAGAGGGTTAGCTACAAGACAGATGAGTCCAACATGTTCATAGAGAGAGAGCTGGCTACAAGGATGATGAATCCAACATGCCCATATACAGAGAGCTAACTTCATGGCAGACAAGACCAACATGTTCATATACAGAGAACTAACTACATGGCAGAGCAGTCCAACATAATCATGCACAGAGAGCTAGCTACATGGCAGACGAGTCCAAAATTCCCATATAGGGAGAACTAGCTACATGGCAGAGTAGTGCAACATGCCCATATTCTGAGAGTTAGCTACATGGCAGATGAGTCTAACATGTGTATATATAAAGGACTAGCTACAAGGCAGAACAGTCCAACATGTTCATACAGAGAGAGATGGCTACATAGCTGGTGAGTCCAAGATGTCTTTATACATAGAGCAAGCAACAGGGCAGATAATTCCAATATGTTCATATACAAGAGGTACCTACAAGGCAGATCAGTCGAATATATCCATGTACAGACAGCAATATACATGGCAGAGGATTCCAACATGTCCATATACAGAGAGCAAGCTTTTTGGCAGATGAGTCCAACACATTCAAGTACAGAGAGTTAGATACATGGCAGAGAAGTGCAACATTTCAATATACAGAGTTCTAGCTACATGGTAGATGAGTCCAACGTGTCCATGTATTGAGAGCTAGCTGCATGGCAGAGTAGTCCAACATATCCTTATACAGAATATTTGCTACATGGCAGATGAGTCCAACATGTCCATATACTGAGAATTTGCTACATGGCTGAAGATGGCAACATGTTCATACACTGATAGCTGGTTACATGGGTGATGAGTCCAACATGTCCATATACTTAGAGTTAGCTACATGGCACACAAGTCCAATATGTTCATATACAGAGAACTACCTACTTACCAGATCAGTCTAACATATCCATGTACAGAGAGCTAGCTACATGGCAGACGAGTCCAAAATGTCCATCTACAGAGAACTAGCTACATGGCAGAGTAGAGCAACATTTCCTTATAGAGACTTCTAGCTACATGTCAGATGAGGCCAACATATCCATATAATGAGATCTAGCTATATGGCAGAGTAGTGCAACATTTCCATGCACGGAATTTTAGCTACATGGCAGATGAGTCCAACATGTCCATATCCTGATAGTTAGCTACATGGCAGATGTGTGCAATATGTGTATAATTAGAGGGCTAGCTACAAGGCAGGTGAGTCCAACAAGTTCATACACAGAGAACTGGCTACATGTTTGATAAGTCAAACATGTCCGTATACAGAGAAATAGCTTCATAACACACAAATCCAATATGTTTATATACAGAAAGCATCCCACATGGCAGATCAGTCCAACATATCCATGTACAAAGAGCTAGCAACTTGGCAGATGAGTCCAACGTGTCCATTTACTGAGAGATAGCTACATGGCAGAGTAGTCCCTCATGTCCATATACAGAGTACTAGTGACATGGCAAATGAGTCCAACATGTCCATATACTGATAGTTAACTGCATGGCAGATGAGTCCAACATGTGTATATTTAGGGGGCTTGCTACAAGACAGATGATTCCAACATGTTCATGCACAGAGAGCTGGCTACATGCTTGATGAGCAAACATTTGCATATACTGAGAGCTAGCTACATATCAGAGGAGCCAAACATGTCCATATACAAAGAGTAAGCTACATGTCAGACAAGTCCAATATGTTCATATACAGAGAGCTACCTACATGGCAGATCAGTCCAACATACCCATGTATAGACAACTAAGTACATGGCAGATGAGTCCAAAATGCCCATATACTGAGAGATAGCTACATGACAGACTAGTGCAATATTTCCATACACAGAGTTCTAGCTACATGACAGATGAGTTCAACGTGTCCATATACTGAGAGTTAGCTACATGGAAGATGAGTCCAATATGTGTATATACAATTGACTAGCTACAAGGCAGATGAATCCAACATGAGTATATATAGAGGACTAGCTACAAGGCAGATGAGTCCAACATGTTCATATAGAGAGAGCTGGCTACATATCTGATGAGTCCAACATGTCCAAATACAGAGAGTCAGATGCATGGCAGACAAGTCCAATATGTTCATATACAGTGAGCTAACTACATGGCAGATCAGTCCAACATATCCAAGCATAGAGAGCTAGCTACATGTCAGTGGTGTCCAAATTGTCCACATACAAAGAGCTAGCTACATGGAAAAGTAGTGCAACATTTCCATATACAGACTTCCAGCTACATGGCACATGATTCCAACTTGTCCTTATACTGAGAGCTAGCTACATGGCAGAGTAGTACAACATGTCCATATACAGAGTACTAGCTTCATGGCAGATGATTTCTACATGTACACATACTGAGAGTTAGGTACATGGCTGAGGACGCCAATATGTACATATACTGAGAACTTGCTACATGGCACACAAGTCCAATATGTTCATATACAGAGAGCTACCTACATGGCCAATGACTAAAACATACCCATGCACAGAGAGCTAGCTATATGGCAAACGAGTACAAGATGTCCTTATACAGAGAGCTAGTTACATGGCAATCAAGTCAAATATGTTCGTATACAGACAGCTACCTATATTTTAGTTGTGTCCAACGTATCCATGTACAGAGAAGTAGCTACTTGGCAAACGAGTCCAAAATATCCACATCCAGAGAGCTAGCTACATGGCAGATGAGTTCAACGTGTCCATATACTGAGTGCTAGGAATATGGCAGAGTAGTCCAACATATTCATATACAGAGTACCAGCTACATGGCAGATGAGGCACCATGTATATATACTGAGAGCTAGCTACATGGCAGATGAGTTTATCATGTGTATATAAAAAAGAGTAGCTACAAAACAGATGAGTCCAACAAGTTCATACAGAGAGAGCTGGCTACATGTTTGAGGAATCCAACATGTCCATATACTGAGAGCTAGCTACATGGCAGCGTAGTGGAACATTTCCATATACAGAGTTCGAGCTACATGGCAGATGAGTCCAACGTGTCCATGTACTGAGAGCTAGCTACATGGAAGATGAGTCCAATATGTGTATATACAATTGACTAGCTACAAGGCAGATTAATCCAACATGTTCATACAGAGAGAGATGGCTACCTGGTTAATGAGGAAAACATGTCCATATACAAAGAGCTAGCTGCATGTTAGACAAGGCCAATATCTTCATATACAGAGAGCTACCTAAATGGGAGATCAGTCCAACATATAAATGCACAGAGAGATATCTATATGGCAGATGAGTCCAAAATGTCCATGTACAGAGAGGAGTCCAAAACGTCCATATACAGAAAACCAGCTTCATGGCAGAGTAATGCAACATTTCCATAGACAGAGTTCTAGCTGCATGGCAGATGAATCCAACGTGTCCATAAAATGAGAGATAGCTACATGGCAGAGTAGTCCAACACCTACCTATACAGAATATTAGCTACAAGGCAGAAGAGTCCAAAATGTCCATATACTGACAGCTAGCTACAAAGCAGATGAGTCCAACATGTGTATATGTAGAGGAATAGCTACAAGGGAGATGAGTCCAACATGTTCATACAGAGATCTAGCTACAAGGCAGACGAGTCCAAAATGTCCATATACAGAAAGCTAGCTTCATAGCAGAGTAGTGAGATATTTCCATATAAAGAGTTCTACCTACATGACAGATGAGTCCAACATGTCTATAAATTGAGAGCTACCTTCATGTCAGAGTAGTCCAACATATCCAAACATAGAGATCTTGCTACATGGCAGACGAGTCCAAAATGGCATTATATAGAAAGCTAGCTACATGGCAAAGTAGTGCAATATTTACATATAAAGAGTTCTAGCTACATGGCAGATGAGTCCAACGGGTCCATAAACTGAGAGCTAACTACATGGCAGAGAAATCCAACATGTCCTTATACAGAGCACTAGCTACATGGCAGATGAGTCCAACATGTGCATATACTGAGAGTTAGCTACATGGCAGATGAGTCCAACATTTGTTTATTTGGAGGGATAGTTACAAGGCAAATGAGTCTAACATGTTCATACACAGAGAGCTGGCTACATGGCTGATGAGTCCAACCTGTCCATATACTGAGAGCTAGCTACATGGAAACAAGTCCAATATGTACATATACAGAGATCTAGCTACATGGCAAGGTAGTGCAACATTTATATATACAGAGTTCTAGCTACATGGCAGATGAGTCCAACAAGTCCATATAATGAGAGCTAGCTACATGGCAGAGTAATCCAAAGTGTCCATATACAGAGTACTAGCTACATGGCAGATGATTCCATCATGTCCATACATGGCAGATTACTCCAACATATGTTTATATAGAGGACTAGCTACAAGGCAGATGAGCTAAACATTTTCATACAGAGAGCTAGCTACATGGCAGACGAGTCTAAAATGTCCATATGCAGACAGTTAGTTACATGGCATAATAGTGCAACATTTACATATACAGGGTTCTAGCTACATGGCAGGTAAGTCCAAGGTTTCCATATACTTTGAGCTGGATACCTGGCAGAGTAGTCCATCATGTCCATATACAGAGTACTAGCTACATGGCAGATGAATCCAACTAGTGTACATATAGAGGACTAGCCCCAATTCTGATGAGTGAAACATATTCAAACATTAGAGCTGGCTACATGGCTGATGAGTCAAAAATGTCCATATACAGAGAGCTAACTACAGGACAGACATGTCCAATATGTTCATATACAGAGAACTTCCTACATGGCAGAGTAGTGCAACATTTCCATATACCGAGTACTAACCACATGGCAGATGAGTTCAATACGTTCATATACTGAGATTTAGCTACATGGCAGATGAGTCCAACATGTGCATATTAAGAGGGCTATCTACAACACAGATCAGTACAACATGTTCATACACAGAGAGCTGGCTACATGGCTGATGAGTCTAACATATCCACATACTGAGAGCTTACTACATGACAGAGAAGTCCAATATGATTATGTACTGAGAAGTACCTACATGGTGGTTCAGTCCAACATATCCATGCACAGAGGGCTAGCTACATGACAGACGAGACTAAAATGTCCATATACAGAAGATAGCTACATTGCAGAGTAGTGCAACATTTCCATATACAAAGTTCTAGCTACATGACAGAGGAGTCCAACGTGTCCATATACTTTGAACTAGCTACATGGCAGAGTAGTCCAACATGTCCATAAAGAAAGTTCTAACTGCATGGTATATGAGTCCAACATGTCCATATACTGAGAGTTAGCTACATGGCAGATGAGACCAACATGTGTATATTTAGAGGACTAGGTACAAGTCAGATGAGTCCAAGATGTTGATACACAATAAGCTGGCTACATGGCTGATAAGTTCAACAAGTCCATATACTGAGAGCTGGTGCATGGCATACAAGTCCAAAATGTTAATATACCGAGAGCTACTTACATGGCAGGTGAGTCCAACATGTCTATACACTGATAGCTAGCTACATGGCAGTGTAGTCCAACATGTCCGTATACAGAGATCAAGCTACATGGCATAAAAGTCCAATAGATTCATCTACAGAGATTTACCTACATGTCAGATCATTCAAAAATATCCATGCACAAAGAGCTAGCTACATGGCAGAGTAGTCCAAAATGTCCATATAAAGAGTACAATCAATATGGCAGATCAATCCAACATGTATATATAATGAGAGTTACTTACACAGCACATGTGTCCAACATGTGTATATTTAGAGGAATAGATACAAGGCAGATGAGTTCAACATGTTCATACATAGAGAGCGGCTATATGGCTGAATAGTCCAACATGTCCAAATAGAGAGAACTAGCTACATGGCAGTGAAGTCCAATATGTTCATATACAGAGAGCTACCTACATGGCAGATCATTCCAACATATCCATACACAGACAGCTAGATACATGTCAGATGAGTCCAAAATATCCATATACAAAAAGCTAGTTACATGGCAGAGTAGTGCAATATTTCCATATTCAGAGTTGTAGCTACATGGCAGAGGAGTCCAAGGTGTCAATATAATGAGAGTTAGCTGCATGGTAGTGTAGTCCAAGATGTCCATATACAGAGTATTAGCTACATGGCAGATAAATCCATCATCTGTGTATTTAGAGGTCTAGCTACAAGGTAGATGAGTCCAACATGTTTATTCATTGAGAGTTGGTTACAGTGTTAATGATTCCAACATATGCATATACAGACAGCTAGTTACAATGGAGAGCAATGCAACATTTACATATATAGAGTTGTAGCAATATGGCAGATGAGTCCAATGAGTCCATATACTGATAGCTAGCTACATGGTTGAAAATCCAACATGTCCATATACAGAGTTCTAGCTACATGGCAGATAAGTCCAAGGTGTTCATGTATTGAGAGTTAACTACATGGCAGATGAGTCCAACATGTGTATATTTAGAGGGCTATTTACAAGGAAAATGAGTCCAACATGTTCATACACAGAGAGCTGGCTACATGGCTGATGAGTCCAACAGGTCCATATACTGAGAGCTGACACATGGCAGACTAGTCCAATATGTTCATATACAGAGAGCTACTTACATGACAAATGAGTCCAAAGTGTCCATACACTGAGAGCAAGCTACATGACAGCTTAGTCCAACATGCCCATATATAGAGACATGACAGATGAGTCCAACATGTCCATATACAGGAATCTAGCTATATGGCAAACAAGTCCAATATATTCATCTACAGAGAGTTACCTACATGACAGATCACTCCAACATCTCCATGTACAGAGAGCTAACTACATGGCAGACGAGTCTAAAATGTCCTTATGCAGAGAGCTAACTACATGGGAGAGTAGTGCAACATGTCCACATACAGAGTACTAGCTATATGGCAGAGGAGTAAAACATGTCCATATAATGAGAGTTATCTATATGGCAGAGTAACCCAACATGTCCATACACAGAGTACTAGCTACATGGCAGATGAGTCCAAAGTGTTCATATACTGACAGCTAGCTACATGGCAGAGTTGTCCAACATGTCCACATACAGGGTACTAGCTACATGGTAGATGAGTCCAACATGTCCATATGCAGAGTAGTAGCTACATGGCAGATGAGTCCCACATGTGCATACAGAGAAAGCTAGCTACATGGCAGACAATGCCAAAATATCCATATACAGAGAGCTAGCTACATGTTAGAGTAGTGCATCATTTACATATACAGAGTTCTATCTACATGGCAGATGAGTCCAATGAATCCATATACTGAGAGCTAGCTATTTGGCAGAGTAATTCAACATGTCCATATACAGAATACTAGCTACATGGCAGATGAGTCCATCATGTCCATATACTAAGAGTTAGCTACATGGCAGATTAGTCAAACATGTGTATATAAAGAGGACTAGTCACAAGGCAGATGAGATAAACTTGTTCATACAGAGAGAGCTAGCTTCATGGAAGACAAGTCCAAAATATCCATATAAAAACAGTTAGTTACATTGCAGAATAGTGTAACATTTCCATATACAGAGTTCTAGCTATGTGGCAGATGAGACAAACGTGTCCATATACTGAGAACTAGCTAAATGGCAGAGTAGTCCAACATGTCCATATACAGAGTATTAGCTACATGCCAGATGAGTCCAACATGTCCATAAACTGAGAGTTGGCTACATGGATGATGAGTCCAACATGTTCATACACAGGGAGTTACTACATGGCTGATGAATCCAACCTGTCCATATAATGAGAGGGAGCTACATGGCAGACAAGTTCAATATGTACATATACAGAGAGTTACCGACATGAAGGATCAGTCGAATATATCCATACATAGATAGCTAGCTACATGGTAGACAAGTCAAAAAGGCCATAAAGAGAGAGCTAGCTACATGGCAAAGTAGTGCAACATTAACATATACAAAGTTCTAACTACATGGCAGATGAGTCCAATGTGTCCATGTACTGAGAGCTAGCTACATGGCTTAGAAATCCAACATGTCCATATACAGAGTACAAGCTACATGGCAGATGAGTTCAACGTGTTCATATACTGAGAGGTAACTACATGGCAGATGAATCCAACTTCTGTATATTTAGAGGGCTAGCTACAAGGCAGATGAGTACAACATGTTCATACATTGAGAGCCGGCTGCATGGCAGATGAGTCCAATGTGTCCATATACTGAGAGCAAGCTACATGGCAGACAAGTCCAATAAGTTCACACACAGAGAGCTAACTACATGGCAGATGAGTCCAAAATGTTCATACACAGAGATCTGACTTCATGGCTGGAGAGTCCAACACGTCCATATAAAGAAATTTACATACATGGCAAACAAGTCCAATATCTTCATATATACAGAGCTACCTACATGACTGGTCATTCGAACATACCCATGTACAGGGAGCTAGCTACATGAGAGATGAAGCCAATATGTCCATATACAGTGAGCGGAATACATGGCAGAGTAGTGCAAACATTTCCTTATACAGGGTACTAGCTACAGGGCAGATGAGCCTAACGTGTCCATATAGAGAGAGCTAGCTATATGGCAGAATAGTGCAACATTGCCATATACAGAGTTCGAGCTACATGGCAGATGAGTCCAATGTGTCCATATACTAAAAGCAAGTTACAAGGTAGATGATTACAACATCTTCATACATGAAGAGCTGGCTGTATGGCTGATGAGTCCAACATGTCCATATACTGAGAGTTAGCTACGTGGCAGATGAGTCCCACATGTGTATATTTAGAGGCCAAGTTACACGGCAGATGAGTACAACATGTTCATACACAGAGAGCTTATTACATGGCTGATGAGTTCAACATGTCTATATACTGAGAGGTAGCTACATGGCAGACAAGTCCAATATGTTCATATACAGAGAGCTACCTACATGGCAGAGCTCTCCAACATATCCATGTACAGAGAGATAGCTACATGGCTGACGAGGCCAAAATATCCATTTAGAGACGGCTAGCTACATGGCAGAGTAGTGCAACATATCCAAATACAGAGTTCTAGCTACATAGCACAGAAGTCCATCTTGTCCATATACTAAAAGAAAGCTACAAGGCAAATGAGTCCAACATGTTCCTACAAAGATTGCTGGCTACAAGGCAAATGTGTCCCACATGTCCATATATATAAAGAGCTAGCTACATGGCAGACAATTCCAAAATCTTCATATACAGAAAGCTACCTATATGGCAAATTAATCCAACATATCCACGTACAGAGAGCTAGCTACATGGCAGACAATTCTAATATGTACATATAGAGAGAGTGAGCTACATGGCACAGTAGTCTAACATGTCCATATAAAGAGTAGTAGCTACATGGCAGATGAGTCCAACATGTTCATATACTCAGAGCTAGCTACGTGGCAGATGAATCCAACATTTGTATATTTAGAGGACTAGCTACAAGGAAGATGAGTCCAACATGTTCATACACAGAGAACTGGCTACATATCTGATTAGATCAATTTTTCCCTATGCAGATGGAGCTAGCTATATGGCAGACAAGTACAATATTTCATATACAGAGACCTATCTACAAGACAGATCAGTCCAACATATTCATGTACAGAGAACAAGCTACATGGCAGAGAAGTCCAAAATGTCCATATACAGAGAGATAGCCATATGGCAAAGTATTGCAACATTTCCATATACAGGGTATTAGCTACATGGCAGATGAGTATAATAGACCCACATACAGTGAGGTAACTACATGGCAGAATAGTGCAACATTTCCATTTAAAGAGTTCTAGCTACATCGCAGATGAGTCAACGTGTCCATATACTGATAGCTAACTACATGGCAGAGAAGCACTACATGTCCATATACATAGTACTAGCTACATGGCAGATGAGTCCAACATGTCCATATACTGAGAGTTAGCTACATGGTAGAGGAATCCCACATTTGTATATTTAGAGGGCTAGCTACAAGGCAGATGAGTCCAACATGTTCATACTGAGAGAGCTGACTACATGGCTGATGAGTCCAAAATGTTCACATACAGAGACCTTGCTACATGGCAGACAAGACCTATGTCTTCATATACATGGAGCTACCTACATGGCACATCAGTCGAACATATCCATGCACAGAAAGCAAGGAACATGGCAGACGAGTCCAAAGTGTCCATATACAGAGAGCTAGCTACATGGCAGAGTAGTGCAACATTTCCATATCCAAATTTCTAGCTACATGGCAGAGGAGTCCAACATGTCCATATACTGAGAACTAGCTATGTGGCAGATTAGTGCAACATGTCCATATAAAGAATACTAGCTACATGGCAGATGAGTGCAAAATATCCATATACTGTGAGTAAGCTACATGGAAGATGAGTCCCACATGTTTATACACAGAGAGCTGACTACATGGCTGATGAGTCCAACATGTCCATATACTGAGAGCTAGCTACATGGCAGAAAAATCCAATATGATAATATACAGAGAGCTACCTACATGGCAGATCAGTACAAAATATCCATGTACAGAAAGCTAGCTACATGGCAGATGAGTCCAAAATGTCCATATACAAAGAGCTAGCTAAATGACAGAGTAGTGCAACATTTCCATATACAGAGTTCTAGTTATATGGCAGATGAGTCTAAGGTGTCCATATGCTGAGATCTAGCTACATGGCAGAGTAGTACTACATATGCATATACATAGTACTAGCTACATGGCACATAAGTCTAACATGTCCATATACTGAGAGTTAGCTACATAGCAGAGGAATCCAACATTTGAATATTTAGAGGACTAGCTACAAGGCAGATGAGTCCAACATGTTCATACAGAGAGAGCTGGCTACATGGCTGATGAGTCCACAATGTCCACATACAGAGATCTAACTACATGGCAGACAAGACCTATGTCTTCATATACATAGAGCTACCTGCATAGTGCATCAGTTGAACATATCCATGCACAGAGAGCAAGGTTCATAACAGACAAGTCCAAAATGTCCATTTACAGAGAGCTAGCTACATGTGAGAGTAGTGCAACATTTCCATATCCAGATTTCTAGCTACATGGCAGAGGAGTCCATCATGTCCATATACTGAGAACTAACTACATGGCAGATTAGTGCAACATGTACATATACAGAGTACTAGCTACATGGCAGATGATTGCAAAATGTCCATAGACTGAGAGTAAGCTACATGGCTGATGAGTCCAACATGTCCATATCCTGAGAGATAGCTACATGGCAGACAAATCCAATATGTTAAGATACAGAAAGCTACCTAAATGGCAGATCAGTACAACATATCCATGTACAGAAAGCTAGCAACATGGCAGACGAGTCCAAAGTGTCCATATACAAAAAGCTTGCAAGATGGCAGAGTAGTGCAACATTTCCATATACAGGGGTCTCGCTACATGACATATTAGTCCAACGTTTTCATATAAAGAGAGCTAGCTACATGGCAGAGTTGTCCAACCTGTCCATATAGAGAGTATCATCTACATGGTATATGAGTCCAACATGTCCACATACTGAGAGTTAGCTACATGACAGATGAATCCAATATGTGTATATTTAGAGGGATTGCTACAAGGGAGATGAGTCCAACATGTTCATACACAGAAAGCTGGCTACATGGCTGATGAGTCCAACTCATCCATATACAGAGAGCTAGCTACAATGCAGACAAGTCCAATATGTTCATATTTAGTGAGCTACCTACATGGCAGATAAGTGCAACGTATCCATGTTCAGAAAGCTACCTATATGGCTGACGAGTCCAATATGTCCATATACAGAGAGCTAGCTACATGGGTGAGTAGTGCAATATTTCCATATACAGTGTTCTAGCTACATGGCAGAGTAGTCCAAGATATCCATATACAAAGTTCTAGCTACATGCAGATGAGTCCACCATATCCATATACTGAGATTTAGCTACATGGCAGATGAGCCCAACATGTGTATATTTAGTGATCTATCCACACGGCATATGAGTCCAACATGTTTACACAGAGAGCAAGCTACATGCAGATGAGTACAACACGTCCATATACTGAGAGTTAACTACGTGGTAGATGAGTCCAAAATGTGTATATTTAGAGGGCTAGTTACATGGCAGTCAAGACCAATATCTTCATATACAGAGAGCTAACTATATAGCAGATCAGTATAACATATCAATGTACAGAGAGTTAGTTACATGGTAGAGCAGTGCAACATTTCCATATGCAGAGTTCCAGCTACGTGGAGGACGAATCCAAAATGTCCATATACACAGGGCTAGCTATATGGCAGAGTAGTGCAACATTTCCATATAGAGTGTTCTAGCTATCTGACAGATGAGTCCAACATGTCCAAATAAAGAGAGCTAGCTACATGGCAGAGTAGTGCCACATTTCAATGTACTGAATTTTAACTACATGGCAGATGAGTCCAAAGTGTCCATATACTAAGAGCAAGCTCCAAGTCAGATGAGTCTAACATATTCATACAGAGTGAGCTGGCTATATGGCTGATGTGTCTAACATGTTAACGTACAGATAGCTAGCTACAAGAATGACCAGTCCAATATGTTCATACATAGGGAGCTACCTACAGGGCAGGTCAGTCCAACATATCCATGCACTGAGAGCTAGTTACATGGCCAATTAGTCCAAAATGTCCATATACAGAGAGCTAGCTACATGGCAAACAGGTACAATTCGTTCATATACAGGGAGCTACCTACATGGCAAATCAGTCCAACTCATCCATGGACAGAAAGCTATCTACACGGCAGAGTAGTGCAACATTTCCATAAACAGAGTTCTAGCTACATGGCAGATGAGTTCAAAATGGACATATACAGAGATTTACATACATGACAGATGAGTTCAACATGTTTATATATAGAGGCCTAGTGACAAGGCAGATGGGTCCAACGTGTTCTTTCCAAGAGAGCTGCCTAAATGGCTGGTTTTTCCCACATGTCCATATACAGAGAGCTAGCTATATGGCAGACAAGTCCAATATGTTCATATACAGAGAGCTACATACATGGCAGATCAGTCTAACATATCCATGCTCAGAGAGGTAGCTACATATAATGGTAGATGGTTCCAGCATGTGTATATATAGAGGACTAGTGACAAAGCAAATGAGATTAAAATATTCATACAGAGAGAGATGGCTACATGGCTAATGCATTCAACATGCCAATATTCAGAGATAAAGCTACTTGACAGACAAGCCCAATATGTCCATATACAGAGAGCTAGCTATGTGCTAGAGTAGTGCAACATTTCCAAATACAGAGTTCTAACTACATGGCAGATGAGTCCAACATTTCCATTTACAGAGTACTAGCTTCATGGCAGATGAGTCCAATGGGTCCTTATACTGAGAGCTAGCTACATGGCAGAGTAGTCCAACATGTCCTTATACAGAGTACTAGCTACATGGCAGATGAGTCTAACATGTCCATATAGTGATAGTTACCTACATGGCAGATGAGTTCAACTTGTCCACATACTGAGAGTTAGCTACATGGCAGATGACTCCAAAATGTCCATATACTGAGTTCTAGTTACATGACAGAGGGCTCCAACGTTTCCATATACTGAAAGCGCGTTACATGGCAGAGTAGTCCAACATGTCCATATATGGAATTCTAGATACATGGAAGATGAGTCCAACTTGTCCATTTACTGAGAGCCAGCTACATGGTAGAGTAGTCCCACAAGTTCATATACAGAGTACTAGCTAAATGGCAGATGAGTCCAACATGTTCATAAACTGGGAGCTAGCTACATGGCAGAGTAGTCCAACATGTCCATATACAGAGTATTAGCTAAATGGCAAATGAGTTCAACATGTCCATAAACTGAGAGTTAATTACATGGCAGATTATTCCAACATGTATATGTATAGAGAACTAGCTACAAGGGAGATGCATACAACATGTTCATACATAGAGAGCTAGCTACATGACAGAGCAGTGCAACATTTCCATATACAGAGTTCTAGCTACATGGCAGATTAGTCCAACGTGTCCATACACTGAGAGTTAGCTACATGACACACTAGTCCAACATATCCATATACAGAGTACTAGCTATATGGCAGTTGAGTCCAACATGTCGATAAACTGAGAGATAGCTACATGGCAGATGAGACCAACATGTGTATATATAGAGGAATAGCTTCACGGCAGAGGAGTCTAACATGTTCACACAGAGAGAGCTGGCTACATGGCTGATGAGTCCAACATTTTCACATACAGAGAGTTAGTTACATGGCAGACAAGTCCAATATGTTCATATACAGGGAGCTATTTACATGGCAGATCAGTCCAACATACCAATGCACAGAGTGCTAGCTACATAACAGATGAGTCCAAAAAGTCCATATACAGAGAGTTAGATACATGGCAGATTACTGCAACATTTCTATATACATATTTCTAGGTACATGGCACATGAGTCCAAAGTGCCCAAAAACTGAGAGCTGGCTACATGGCACAGTAGTCCAACACGTAAATATACAGAGTACCAGCTACATGGCATATGAGTCCAACATTTCAGTATACTGAGACTTAGCTACATGACAGATGAGTTCAACATGTGTATATATAGAGGACTAGCTACATGTCAGATGAGTCCAACTTATTCATACTCAGAGAGCTGGCTACATGGCTGATGAGTCCAATATGTCCATGTACAGTGATGTAGCTACATGGCAGACAAGTCCAATATGTTCATATACAGGGAGCTACCTACATGGCAGATCAGTCTATCATATCCATGCAATGAGAGCTAGCTACATGGCCGATGAGTAAAAAATGTCCATATACAAAGAGCTAGCTATATGGCAGAGTAGTGAAGCATTTCCATTTACGGAGTTTGAGCTACACGGCAGATGAGGCTAACATGTCCATATACTGAGAGTTAGCTACATGTCAAATGAATCCAACATGTATATATATGTAAGACAAGCTACAAGGCAGGTGAGTCCAACGTGTAGATACAGAGAAATTGGGTACATGACTTGTGAGTCTAACATGTCCATACACAGTGAGCTAGCTACATGACAGACAAGGCCAATATATTCATATACAGAAAGATACCTACATGGCAGATCTGTCCAACATATGCATGCTCAGAGAGCTAATAACATTGCAGATGTGTCCAAAATATCCATGCATAGAGAGGTAGCTACATGGCAGCCGAGTCCAAAATGTTCTTATACAGAGAGCAAACTACATGGCAGGGTAGTGCAACATTTCCATTTTCAGTGTTCTAGCTACATGTCAGGTGAAACCAACGTGTCCATATACTTAGAACTGGCTACATATCAGAGTAGTCGGACATGTCCATATACAGAGTACTAGCTATAAGGCAGATGAGTCCAACATGTCCATATACTGAGAGTTAGCTACATGACAGAGGATTCCAACATGTGTATATATAGAGGACTAGCTACAACACAGATGAGTCCAATATGTTCATACAGAGAGAGCTGTCTACATGGCTGCTGAGTATAAACGTGTCCATATATAGAGATCTAGCTACGTGGCAGACTTACAGAGTCTGTGAACAATATGTTCACTTAAAGAGAACTACCTACATGACAGATCAGTCCAACATATCCATGCACAGAGCGATAAGTTCATGGCAAATGAGTCCAAAATGTCCTTATAGAGGGAGCTACCTACATGGCAGAGTAGTGCAACATTTCCATATACAGAGTTCTCACTACATGGCAGATGAGTCCAACGTGTCCACATACTGAGAGCTAGGTCATGGAAGAGTAATACAACATGTCCATATATAGAATACAAACTATATGACAAATTAGTTCAACATGTCCATATATTGAGAGTTAGCTACATGGCCGAAGAGTCCAACAAGTGTATATATAGAAGACTAGCTACAAGGCAAATGAGTCCAACGTGTTCTTACAGAGAAACTGGGTACATGGCTGGTGAGTCCAACATGTCCATATGCAGAGAGCTAGCTACATGGCAGACAAGTCCAATATGTTCATATACAGAGAGAGACCTACTTGGCAGATAATTCAAACATATCCATGTACAGAGAGTTAGCTATATGCTAGACGACTCCAAAATGTCAATATACAGAGATCTAGCTACATCGCAGAGTAGTGCAACATTTGCATTTACATAGTTCTAGCTATATGTCAGATGAGTCAAACGTATCCATATATTGAGAGTTAGCTACATGGCAGAGTAGTCCAACATGTCCATATACAGAGTATTATCTACATGGCAGATGAGTCCAACATGTCCATATACTGAGAGTTAGCTATATGACAAATGGGTCCAACATGTGTATCTACTTTGAGTGAGCTACATGACAGATGAGTATAAAATGGGTATATATAGAGGACTAGCTACAACACGGATGAGACCATCATGTTCATACAAAGAGAGCTGGCTACATGGCTGATGAGTGATGAGTTCAACATGTTCATACACAGAGAGCTAGCTACTTGGCAGACATTACAAATATGTTCATTTACAGAGAGCTACCTACATGGCAGATCAGTCCAACGTATCCATGAACAGAGAGCTAGCTTCATGGCAAATGAGTCCAAAATGTCTATATTTAGAGAGCTAGCTACATGGCAGAGTACTGCAATATTTCCATATACAGAGTTCTCGCTACATGGCAAATGAGTCCAACGTGTCCATATAATGAGAGCTGGGTTCATGGCAGAGTAGTCCAACGTGTCCATATACTGAGAGTTAACTACATGGTAGATGAGTCTATCATGTGTATGTATAGAAGACTAGCTACAAGGCAGATGAGTACAACATGTTCATTGAGAGAAAGATGGCTTCATGGCTCATGAGTCCAACATGTCCATATGCAGAGAGCTAGCTACTTGGCAGACAAGTCCAATATGTTCATATTCAGAGAGCTACCTACTTGGCAGATCAGTCAAACATATCCATGTACAGAGAGCTAACTACATGGCAGACAAGTCCAAAATGTCAATATACAGAGATTTTGCTACATGGCAGAGTAGTGCAACATTTCCACTTACAGAGTTCTAGCTATATGTCAGATGAGTCCAACATGTCCATACACTGAGAGTTAGGTACATGATAGATGAGACCAACATGTGTATATATAGAAGACTAGCTACAACGCAGAAGAGTCCAACATGTTCTTAGAGAGAGAGATGGCTACATGGCTCATAAGTCCAACATATCCATCTGCAGAGAGCTAGCTACATGACAGACTAGTCCAATATGTTCATTTACAGAGAGCTACCTACATGGCAGATCAGTCCAACATATCCATGAACAGAGAGCTAGCTTCATGGCAGATGAGTACAAAATGTCCATATACAGAGAGCTAGCTACATGGCAGAGTAGTGCAACATTTCCATTTACAGAGTTCTAGCTATATGCTAGAGGAGTCAAATGTGTCCATATACAGAGTACTAGCTACATGGCAGATGAGTCCAATGTGTCCATATAATTTGAGTTAGCTACATGGCAAATGAGTAAACCATGTCCATATACTGAGAGGTAGCTACATGGCAGATGAATCCAACATGTGTATAAATAGAGGACTATCTACAAGGCAGATGACTCCAACATGTTCATAGAGAGAGAGCTGGCTACATGGCTGATGAGTTCAACATGTTCATATACAGAGAGCTAGCTACTTGGCAGACATGAAAATATGTTCATTTACAGAGAGCGACCTACTTGGCAGATCAGACCAATATATCCATGTTCAGAGAGCTAGCTACATGGCAGACGAGTCCAAAATGTCCATATAGAGAGAGCTTGCTACATGGTAGACAAGTTCAATATGTTCATTTACAGAGAGCGACCTACTTGGCAGATCAGACCAATATATCCATGTTCAGAGAGCTAGCTACATGGCAGACGAGTCCAAAATGTCCATATAGAGAGAGCTTGCTACATGGTAGACAAGTTCAATATGTTCATTTACAGAGAGCGACTTACATGGCAGATCAGTCCAACGTATCCATGCACAGAGAGCTATCTTCATGGCAAATGAGTCCAAAATATCTATATTTAGAGAGCTAGCTACATGCAGAGTATTGCAATATTTCCATATACAGAGTTCTCGCTACATGGCAGATGAGTCCAACATGTCCATATACTGAGAGTTAACTACATGGCAGTTGAGTCCATCATGTTCATTGAGAGAGAACTGGCTTCATGGCTCATGAGTCCCACATGTCCATATGCAGAGAGCTAACTACTTGGCAGACAAGTCAAATATGTTCATATAAAGAGAGCTACCTACTTGGCAGATCAGTCAAACAAATCCATGTACAGAGAGATAGCTACATGGCAGATGAGTCCAAAATGTCAATATACAGAGATCTTATTACATGGCAGAGTAGTGCAACATTTCCACTTACAGAGTTCTAGCTATATGTCAGATGAGTCCAACATGTCCATATACTGAGAGTTAGGTACATGGTAGATGAGACCAACATGTGTATATAAAGAAGACTAGGTACAACGAATATGAGTCCAACATGTTCTTAGAGAGTGAGCTGTCTACATGGCTCATGAGTTCCACATATCCATATGCAGAGAGCTAGCTACATGACAGACTAGTCCACTATGTTCATTTACAGAGAGCTACCTACATGGCAGATCAGTTAAACATATCCATGCACAGAGAGCTAGCTTCATGGCAAATGAGTCCAAAAGGTGCATATACAGAGAGCTAGCTACATGGCAGAGTAGTGCAATATTTCCAACTACAGAGTTTTAGCTACATGGCAGATGACTCCAACGTGTCCATACACTGAGAGCTAACTACATTGCAGAGTAGTCCAACATTTCCATATACAGAGTATTAGCCGTATGGCAGATGAGTCCAATGTGTCCATAAAATTTGAGTTAGCTACATGGCAGATCAGTCCACC
>NW_006408903.1:520867-527221 GCF_000296735.1 Chrysochloris asiatica
AGATCAGTCCAATACATCCATGCACATAAAGCTAGCTACATGTCTGATGAGTCCAAAATGTCCATATACAGAGAACTAGCTACATGGCAGAGTTGTCCAACATTTCCATGTACAGAATAATAGTTACATGGAAAATGATTTCAATATGTCCATATACTGAGAGTTAACCACATGACAGGTGAGTCAAGCATGTCCATGTACTTAGAGTTAGCTACATGGCAGATGAGTACAACATGTTTATAGAGAGAGGCCTAGCAACAAGGAAGATGAGTCCAACGTGTTCATACAGAGAAAGATGGCTACATGCCTGATGAGTCCAACATGTCCATATACAGAGAAATAGCTACATGGCAGACAAGTCCAATATGTTCATATACAGAGAGCTACCTAAATTACAGATCAGCCCAACATATCCATGCTCAGAGAGGTAGCTACATCACAGACGAGTCCAGAATATCCATATACAGAGAGCTAGCTACATAGCAGAGTAGTGCAACATTTCCATATACAGAGTTCTAGCTACATGGCAGATGAATCCAACATGTTCATATACTGAGAACTAGCTATATGGCAGAGTAGACCAACATTTCCATATACAGAATATTAGCTACATGGCAGATGAGTCCAACATGTCCATATACTGAGAGTTAGCTCCATGACAGATGAATCCAACATGTGTATATATAGAGAACTAGCTACAAAGTAAATGAGTCCAACATGTTCATACAGAGAGAGCTGCCTACAAGGCTGATGATTCCAACATGTCCATATACAGAGAGCTAGCTACATGGCAGACAAGTCCAACATGTTCATTTGCAGGGAGTTCCCTACATGGCAGATCAGTCCAACACTTCCATGGACAGAGTGCTAGATTCATAGCAGATGAATCCAAAATGTTCATATACAGAGAGCTCGCTACATGGCAGAGAAGTGCATCATTTCCATTTACAGAGTTCTAGATACATGTCAGGTGATTCCAACATGTCCATATACTGAGAGCTAGCTACATGGCAGAGTAGTCAAACATGTCCATATACAGAGAACTAGCTACATGGCAGATGAGTTTAACATGTGTATATATAGAGGACTATCTTCAAGACAGATGAGTTCAACAACTTCATACAGAGAGAGATGGCTACATGGCTGATGAGTCTCACATGTCCATGTACTGAAAGCTAGCTGCATGGTAGATAAGTCTAATATGTTCCTCTACAGAGAGCTACCTACATGCCAGATCAATCCAATATATCCATGCACAGAAAGCTAGCTACATGGCAGACGAGTTCAAAGGTCAATATATAGAGAGCAAGCTACATGGAAGAAAACTCCAATATTTTCATATATCCAGGGCTAGCTACATGACACATCAATCCAAAATGTCAATATACAGAGAGTCAGCTAAATGGCAGAGTAGTGCAACATTTCTTTATACAGAGTTTTAGCTACATGGCAGATGAATCCAACGTGTCAATATACTGAGAGCTAGCTACTTGGCAGACTACTCTAACATTTCCATACACGGAATCCTAGTTACATGGCAGATGAGTCCAACATGTCCATATACTGATAGTTAGCTACATGGCAGGTGAATCCAACATGTACATATACTTAGAGTGAGCTACATGAAAGATGAGTCCAACATGTTTATATAGAGAGGCCTAGCGACAAGGCAGATGAGTCCAACATGTTCATATACAGAGAGTTAGCTACATGATAGATCAGTCCAACATATCCATGCTAGCTGCATGACAGACAAGTCCATAATATCCATATACAGAGCGGAGGCTACATGGTAGAGTATTGCAACATTTCCATATATAGAGTTCGAGCTACATGATAGATGAGTACAACTTGTCCATATACACAGTACTAGCTACATGGCAGAGTAGTCCAACATTTCCATATACACAATACTAGCTACATGGCAGATGAGTCCAACATGTCCATATACTGAGAGTTGGCTACATGCATATAAGTCAAACATGTGTTTATATAGAGGACTAGCTACAAGGCAGATGAGTCCAACCTGATCATACAGAGAGAGATGGCTACATGGCTGATGAGTCCATCATGTCCATGTACAGAGAACTAGCTACATGGAAGAGAAGTTCAATATGTTCATATACAAGGAGCTACCTACATAGCAGATCAGTCCAACATATCCATGCACTGAGAGCTAGCTACATGGACAATGAGTCCAAAATGTCCATGTACAGAGGGGTAGCTACATGGCAGAGGAGTCCAATGTGTCCCTAGACAGAGAGTTAGCTACATGACAGATGTGTCCAACATGTGTATATTCAGAGTACTAGCTATAAGGCAGATGAGTCCAACATGTTCATACAAAGAGAGTTGGCTACGTGGCAGAGTACTCAAACTTGTCCATATACAGAGTACTAGGTACATGGCAGATGAGTCCAACATGTTTATTTGTAGAGGACTAGCTACAAGGCAGATGTGTCCAACATGTTCATAGAGAGAGCTGGCTACATAGCTCATGAGTCCAACATGTCCATATACAGAGACCTAGCTACATAGCTGATGAGTCTAAACATGTTCATATACAGAGAGCTAGCTACCTGGATGACATCTCCAATATGGTCATTTACAGAGAGCTACCTGCATGGCAGATCAGTCCAACATATCCATGCACAGAGAGCTATGAACATGGCAAACGAGTCCAAAATGTCCATATACAGAGAGCTAGCTACATGGCAGAGTAGTGCAACATTTCCATATGCAGAGTTTTGGCTTCATGGCAGATGTGTCAAACATGTCCATATAATGAGAGTTAGCTACATGGCGGCGTAGTCCAACATGTCCATATACAGAGTACTGGCTACATGGCAGATGAATTCAACATGATCATACAGAGAGAGAGATGGCTACATGGCTGATGATTCTAACATGTCCATGTACAGAAAGCTAGCTACATGGTATACAAGTCCAATATGTTCATATACAGAGAGATACCTACGTGACAGTTCAGTACAACATATACATGCACAGAGAGCTAGCTACATGGCAGACGAGTCCAAAATGTGTATATATAGAGGAAGAGCGACAAGATATTGAGATCAACATGTTCATACAGAGAGAGCGAGTTACCTGGCAGACAAGTTCAAAATGTCCATATACAGAGAGCTAGCTGCATGGCAGAGTAATGCAACGTGTCCATATACAGAGTTTTAACTACATGGAAGATGAGTACAACGTGTCCATATACTGAGAGCTAGCTACATAGCAGAGTAGTCCAACATGTGCATATACAGTATTCAAGCTACATGGAAGATGAGTCCAACATGCCCATATAAAGAGAGCTAGCTATATGGCACAGTAGTCCAACATGTCCATGTAAAATGTACTTGCTACATGGCAGAAGAGTCCAACAAGTCCATATACTGAGTGGTAGCTGAATGGTAGATGAGTCCAACATGTTCATATACAGAGATCTGGCTACATGGCTCATGAGTCCAATATGTCCATATACTGAGAGCTAGGTTCATGGCAGACAAGGCCCATATGTTCATATACCGAGAGCTACCTACATGGCAGATCAGTACAACATATCCATGTACAGAGATATAGCTACATGGCAGATGAGTCCAAAATGTACATATAAAGTGGGCTAGCTACATGGCAGAGTAGTGCATCTTTTCCATATACAGGGTTCTAGCTACATGGCACATGAGTCCAAGGTGTCCATATACAGAGAGCTAGCCAGATGACAGAATAGTGATACATTTCCGTATACAGGGTTCCAGCTACATGGACGATGACTCCAACATGTCCATATATGGAGAGCTAGCTACATGGCAGAGTAGTCCAATATATCCATACACAGAGTGCTAGCTACATGGCAGATGAGTCCAACATGTCCATATACTGAGAATGAGCTATGTGGCAGATAAGTTAACCATGTGAATACTTAGAGGAATAGTTTCATGGCAGATGAGTCCAACATGTTCATACACAGAGAGCTGGCTACATGGATTTATATTCAGAGCTAGCTACATGGAAGACAAGTCCAATATGTTCATAAACAGAGAGCTTCCTACATGACAGATGAGTCCAACATATCCATTTACAGAGAGCTAGCTATATCGCAGACGAGACCGAAATGTCATATACAGAGAGCAAGCTACATGGCAGAGTTCCGCAACATTTCCATATACAAGACACTAGCTACATGGCAGATGAATCCAACATGTGTATATATAGAGTACTAGCTACAACGCAGATGAGTCCAACATGTTTACACAGAGGGAGCTGGCTACATGGCAGATTGTTCCAACATTTCCATATACAGAATATTAGCTACATGGGACATGAGTCCAATGAGTCCATTTACTGAGAGTTAACTACATGGCAGAGTAGTGAAACATACCCATATACAGACTACTAGCTACATGTCAGATGAGTCCAACATGTGCATACACTGAGAGTTAGCTACATGGCAGATGAATCCAACATGTTCATATACTGAGAGGTAGGTACATCACAGATGAGTATAAATGTGTCCATATACTCAGAGTTAGCTACATAGCAGAGTAGTCCAACATGTGCATATACATAATTCTAGCTACATGGAAGATGAGTCCAACATGACCATATAATGAGAGCTAGCTACATGGAACAGTAGTCCAACATGTCCATATAAAGTGTTCTAGCTACATGGCAGATGAGTCCAACATGTACATATACTGACTGGAAGCTAAATGGCAGTTAAGTCCAACATGTTCATATCCAGAGAACTGACTACATGGCACATGAGTCTAACATGTCCATATACTGAGAGCTAAGTACATGGCAGACAAGTCCAATATGTTCATTTACAAAGAGTTGCCTACATTACAGATCAGTCCAACATATCCATTTACAGAGAGCTAGCTACATGGCAGACGAGTCCAAAATGTCCATATACAGAGAGCTAGCTACATGGCATAGTTCTGCAACATTTCCATATACCGAGTTCTAGCTACATGGCAGATGAGTCCAACGTATCCATATATAGAGAGTTAGCTACATGGCAGAGTAGTGAAACATTTCCATATACAGAGTTCTAGCTACATGGTAGATGAGTAAAACATGTCCATATACAGAGAGCTAGCTACTTGACAGTTTAGTCCAACATGTCAATATACAGTGTTCTAGCTACATGGTAGATGAGTCCAACATGTCTATATACTGAGTGTTAGCTACATGGCAGATGAGTACAACATGTGTATATGTAGAGGACTAGCTACAACACAGATGAGTCCAACATGTTCACACACAGAGAGAGATGGCTACATGAATGAGGAGTCTAACATGTTCGTATAAAGAGAGCTAGCTACATGGCAGACATGACCAATATGTTCTTTTACAGAGAGCTACATACATGGCAGATCCTTCCAACATATCAATGCACAGAGAGCTAGCTTCATGACAGATGATCCAAAATGTCCATATATAGAGAGCTAGCTACATGGCAGAGCAGTGCAACATTTCAATATACAGAGTTCTAGATACATGGCAGATGAGTCCACAGTGACCATATACTAAGACCTGGCTACATGGCAGAGTAGTCCAACATTTCCATTTACAGAGATCTAGCAGTATGTCAGATTAGTCCAACGTGTCCATATACTGAGAGATTGCTACATGGCAATGTAGTCCAACATGTCCATATAGAGAGTACTAGCAACATGTCAGATTAGTGCAATATGTCCACATACTGAGAGTTAACTACATGACAGATGAATCCAACATGTGTATATATAGAGGACTAGCTACAACACAGATGAGTCCAACATGTTCACACACAGAGAACTGGCTATATTGCAGAGAATTCCAAAATTTCCATATGCAGATGATTAGCTACATGGCAGATGAATCCAATATGTCCAAAAACTGAGAGTTAGCTACTTGGCGGATGAGTCCAACATTTCCATATACTGAGAGGTAGCTACATGGCAGATGAGTATAAACGTGTCCATATACTGAGAGTTAGCTACATGACACACTAGTCCAACATATCCATATTCAGAGTACTAGCTATATGTCAGATGTGTCCAACTTGTCCATATACTGAGAGTTAGCTTCATGGCTTACAAATCCAACATATGCATATATAGAGGAATAGCTACAAGGCAGATGATTCTAACATGTTCATAAAGAGAGTGCAGGCTACATGGCTGATGAGTCCAATATGCACATATACAGATAGTTACCTACATGGCAGACAAACCCAATATGTTCATATACAGGGAGCTACCTACATGGCAGATCAGTCCAACATACCCATGCACAGAGAGCTACCTACATAACAGATTAGTCCAAAATGTCCATATATAGAGAGTTAGCTACATGGCA
>NW_006408903.1:527496-529498 GCF_000296735.1 Chrysochloris asiatica
ATACAGAGAGCTAGCTACATGGCAGACATGAACAATATATTCATTTACAGAGAGCTAGCTACATGGCAGATCCGTTCAACATATCCATGCACAGATGAGTCCAAAATGTCCATATAGAGAGAGGTAGCTACATGGCAGAGTAGTGCTACACTTCCATATACAGAGTTCTAGCTACATGGCAGATGAGTCCTACGTGTCCTTATAATGAGAGCTAGCTACATGGCAGAGTAGTCCAACGTGTCCATATAAAGTGTACTAGCTACATGGCAGATGGTTCCCACATGTGTATATATAGAGGACTTGCTTTGAAGCAGATGAATCCAACAAATTCATACAGAGAGAGCTGGCTACGTCGCTGATGCGTCCAACATGCCCATATACAGAGATATAGCTACTTGGCACACAAGCCCAATATTTCCATATGCAGAGAGCTAGCTACATGGCAGAGTAGTGCAACATTTCCAAATACAGAGTTCTACCTACATAGTAGATGAGTCCAACGTGTCCATATACTGAGATCTAGCTACATGGCAGATGAGTGCAACATTTCCATTTACAGAGTACTAGCTATATGGCAGATTAGTCCAAATTGTCCTTATACTGTAAGCTAGCTACATTGCAGAGTAGTCCAACATGTCCATATACTGAGAGTTAGGTACATGGCAGATGAGTCCAACTTGTCCACATACTAAAAGTTAGCTACATGTCAGACAACTACAAAATGTCCATATACAGAGTTCTAGCTACATGACAAAGGACTCCAACGTTTCAATATACTGAAAGCTAGTTACATGGCAGTGTATTCAAACATGTCCATATACAGAGTTCAAGATACATAGCAGATGAGTCCAACATGTCCATATACTGAGAGCTAGCTACATGGTAGAGTAGTCCAACATGTCCATATAAAGAGAACTAGCTAAATGGCAGATGAGTCCAACATGTTCATAACCTGAGAGTTAGTTACATGGCAGATGAGTCCAACATGTATATATAAGGAGGACTAGCTACAAGGGAGATGCATCCAACATATTCATACACAGAGAGCTGGCTACATGGCTGATGAGTCCAAAATGTACATATAGAAAGAGCTAGCTAGATGGCAGAGTATTCCAACATTTCCATATACAGAGTTCTAGCTACATGGCAGATGAGTCTAACCTGTCCATATACTGAGAGCTAGCTACATATCAGAGTATTCCAACATGTCAATATACAGTGTTCTAGCTACATGGTAGATGAGTCCAACATGTCCAGACACAGAGTGCTGGCTAAATGGCAGATGACTCCAACATGTTCATATACTGTGAGCTAGCTACATGGCAGATCAATCCAACATATCCATGTTGAAAGCTAGGTACATGGCAGACAAATCCATTATGTTTGTATACAGAGAACAACTACATGGAAATTCAGTGCAACATGTCCATGTACAGAGAGCTAGCTACATGGCAGACAAATCCAAAAGGTCCATATACAAAGAAATAGCTTCTTGGCAGAGTAGTAAAACATTTTCATATACAGAATTCTAGCTACATGGTTACTTGTCTATATACTGACAGCTAGCAACATAGCAGAGTATCACAATACGTCCATAAACAGAGTACTAGCTACATGGTTGATGAGTCCAACATGTGTATATATTGAGGAGTAGCTACATGGCAGGTGAGTCCAACATTCTCATACATAGAGAACAGGCTCCATGGCTGATGAGTCCAACATGTCGATACAATGTGAGCTAGCTACATGGCAGGCAAGTCCAATATATTTATATACAGAGAGCTACCTATGTGGCAGATCACTCCAACATATTCATGCACAGAAAGCTAGCTACAAGGCTGACGATTCCAAAATGTCCATATACAGAGAGCTAGCAACATGGCAGAGCAGTACAACATTTCCATATAGAGAGTTCTAGCTACATGGCAGATGAGTCCAACATGTCCATATATTGAGAGCTAGCGACATGGCAGAGTAGTCCAACATGTCCATATACAGAGTT
>NW_006408903.1:530388-530933 GCF_000296735.1 Chrysochloris asiatica
CTAACATGTTCATATACTGAGAGCTAGCTATATGGCAGAGTAGTCCAACATGTCCATATATATGGTACTAACTACATGGCAGATAAGTCCAACATGTCCACATATTGAGAGTTAGCACCATCGCAGATGAGTCCTACATGTATATATTTATAGGACAAGCTACAAGGCAGATGAGTCAAACATGTTCATACACAGAGCTGGCTACATGGCAGATGAATCCAACATGTATATATAGAGTACTAACTACTGGACAGATGAGTCCAACATATTCATACAGAGAGGGCTGGCTACATGGCTGAGGAGTCCAACATGTCCATATACTAAGACCTATCTACATGGTAGACAAGTCCAATATGTTCATATTCAGAGACCTTCCTACATGGCAGATGAGTCGAAGATATCCATGCACAGACAGCTAGCTACATGGCAGATGAGTTCAAAAGTCCATATATAGAGAACTAACTACATGACAGAGTAATGGAACATTTCCATATAAAGCATTCTAGCTACATGGCAGATGAGTCCAACATGTCCCTATACTGAGA
>NW_006408903.1:531123-536071 GCF_000296735.1 Chrysochloris asiatica
TGTTGTTGTTGTTGTTGTTAAGTGCCGTGGAGTCGGTTCTGACTAATAGCGACCCTGCAAGGGTTTCTAAGGCTGTAAATCTTTATGCGAGCAGAAAGCCTCATCTTTCTCCCGTGGAACCGCTGGTAGTTTCGAACTTCTGACCTTGTGGTTCACAACCCAATTCGTAACCACTATGCTACCAGAGCTCCTTTCAGACGAGTCCAAAATGTCCATATACAGATAGTTAGTTACATGGCAGAACAGTACAACATTTCCATATACAGAGTTTTAGCTTCAAGGCAGATGAATCCAACATGTCCATATAATGAGAGCCAGCTACATGGCAGAGTAGTACAACGTTTCGATATACATACTACTAGCTACATGGCAGATGAGTCCAACATGTCCATATACTGAGAGTGAGCTACATGGCAGATGAGTCCAATATGTGTATATTTATAGGGTAACCTTCAAGGAGAATGAGTGGAACATATTCATATAGAGATAGCTGTCTACATGGCTGATGAGTCCTACATGCCCATATACTGACAGCTAACTACATGGCAGACAAGTCCAATATGTGCATATAGAGAGAGCTACCTACATGGCAGATCAGTCCAACATATCCATGCACTCAAAGCTAGTTACATGGCAGACGAGTCCAAAATGTCCATATACAGTGTACTAGCTACATGGAGCTCTGGTAGCGTAGTGGTTATGAATCGGGCTGCGAACCTAAAGGTCAGCGGTTTGAAACTACCAGCTGCTCCGTGGGAGAAAGATGAGGCTTTCTACTCCCTTAAGGATTTACACCCTCAGAAACCCTGTACAGGGTCGTTAGGGGTCGGAACCGACTCGACAGCACGTAACAACAACAACAAAGGTACATGGAAGATGATTCCAAAATGTCCATATATTGAGAGTTAGCTACTTGACAGATGAGTCCAACATGTATATATAGAGGACTAGCTACAAGGCAGATGAGTCCAACATAGTCATACAAAGAAAGCTGGCTAAATGGCTGATAAGTCCAACACGTCCATTCACATAAAGCTAGCTACATGGCAGAAATGTCCCATATGTTCATATACAGAGAGCTACCTAAATGGCAGATCACTCAAGAATATCTATGCACAGAGAGCTAGCTACATGGCAGAAGAGTCGATAATATCCATATAGAGAGAGCTAGATACATGACAGAGTATTCCAACACTTCTATATACAGAGTTTTAGCTACATGGCAGATGAGTCCAACGTGTCCATATATGAGAGCCAGCTACATAACAGATGAGTACAATGTAACTGAGAGTTAGCTATATGGCAGATGAGTCCAACATGAACATATACTGAGAGTTAGCTACATGGCAGATGATTCCATCATGTGTATATTTAGAGGGCTAGCTACAAGACAGATGAGTAGAACATATTCATACAGAGAGCTGGATACACGGCTGATGAATGCAACATACCCATATACTGACAGCTAGCAACTTGGTAAACAATTCCAATATGTTCATATGCAGAGAGCTACCTACCTGGGAGTTCTGTCTAATATATCCATATACAGAGAGTTACATATATTGCAGAGTAGTGCAACATTTCCATATAAAGAGAACTAGCTACATGGCAGATGAAGCCAACATAGCCATACACTGAGAGTTAGCTACATGACAGAGTAGTGCAACATTTCCATATTCAGAGTTCTAGCTACATGGCAGTTGAGTCCAACATGTGTATATTTATAGGGCAAGCTACAAGTCAGACGAATTGAACATGTTCATATGCAGAGAGCTGGCTACATGGTTGATGAGTCCAACATGTATATATAGAGGAATAGCTATTAGGCAGATGAGTCGAACATGTTCATACAGAGAGAGCTGGCTACATGATTGAGGAGTCCAACATGTATATATAGAGGAATAGCTATTAGGCAGATGAGTCGAACAAGTTCATACAGAGAGAGCTGGCTACATGGTTGAGGAGTCCAACATGTCCACATACTAAGACCTAGTTACATGGCAGACAAGTGTAATATGTTCATATGCAGAGAGCTACCTACACGGCAGATCAGTCCAACATATCCATGCATACAGAGCTAGCTAAAGGGCAGTCGAGTCCAAAATGTCCATATACAGAGAACGAGCTATATGACAGTGTAGTGCGACATTTGCAGATACGGAGTTCTAGCTACATGGCAGATGAGTCCAACATGTCGATATACAGAGAGTTAGCTATATGACAGATGAGTCCAACATGTGTATATTTACAGGGCTAAATACAAGGCAGATTAGTCGAACATATTAATACAGAGAAAGCTGTCTACATGGCTTATAAGTCCAACATGTCCTGATACTGAGAGCTACCTACATGGCAGACAAGTCCAATATGTTCATATACAGAGTTCAAACTTCATGGCAGATCACACCAACATATCCATGCACAGAGAGGTAGCTACATGGCAGACGAGTACAATATGTTCATATACAGAGAGCTACCTACATGGCATACCAGTTCAACATATCCATGCACAGAAAGCTACCTACATGGCAGAGGAGGGCAAAATATCCATATACAGATAGTTAGCTTCATAGCAGACAAGTCAAATATGTTCATATACAGAGAGCTACCTGAATGCAGGTCAGTCCAACTTATCCATGCACATAGAGCTAGCTACAAGGCAGATGAGTCCAAAATGTCCATATACAGAGACCTAGCTACATGGTAGAGTAGTGCAACATTTCCACATACAGAGATCTACCTACATGGACGATGAGTCCAACGTGTCCATGCACCGAGTGCTAACTACATGACAAAGTATTCCAACATATCCAAATAAAGAGCACTAGCTACATGACAGATGAGTCCAACGTGTCCATATACTGAGAGATAGCTACATGGCAGAGTAGTCCAGCATGTCCATATACAGTGTACTAGCTACATGGCAGATAAATCCAACATGTCCTTCTACTGAGAGTTGGCTACATGGCAGAGTAGTCCAACATGTCCACATTCAGTGTACTAGCCACATGAAGATGAGTCCAACATGTCCATATACTGAGAGTTAGCTACATGGCATATGAGTCCAAAAAATATATAGAGAGGACTAGCTACAAGGCAGATGAGTCCAACATGTTCGTACAAAGAGAGCTGGCTAAATGGTTGATGAGTCCAACATGTCCATATACAGAGTACTAGCTACATGGCAGATGAGTCGAACATGTCCATATACTGATAATTAGGTACATGACATATGATTCCAACATGTGTATGTTTAGAGGGCTAGCTACTAGGCAGATGAGTCGAACATGTTCATACAAAAAAAGCTGATTACATGGTTGATGACTCCAACATGTTCATATACAGAGAGCTAGCTACATGGCAGATCATTCCATCATATCTATGCACAGAGAGCTAGCTACATGGCAGATGAGTCCATAATGTCCATATACAGAATACTAGCTGCATGGAAGATGAGTCCTACATGTCCATATACTGAAAGTTAGCTACATGGCAGACAAGTCCAATATGAACATATACAGAGAGCTCCCTACATGGCAGATCAGTCTAACATATCCATGTACAGAGAACTAGTTAAATGGCAGATGAGTACAAAATAGCCATGTACAGACAGCTAGCGATATGACAGAGTGGTGCATCATTTCCATATACAGAGTTCTAGCTACATAGCAGATGAGTCCAACTAGTCCATATACTGAGAGCTAGCTACAAAAGAGATGAGTCCAACATTTGCATATACACAGTACTAGCCATATTGCAGATAAGTCCATCATATCCATATATTGAGAGATAGCTACAGGGAAGATGAGTCCAACATGTGTATCTGTAGAGGACTAACTAAAAGGCAGATGTTTCCATCATGTTCATACGGACAGAGCTGGCTACATGGCTGATGAGTCCAACATGTCCATATACAGATAGACAGCTACATGGCAGACAAGTTCAATATGTTCATATACAAGGAGCTACCTACATGGCAAATCAGTCTAACATATCCATGAGGAGAGAGCTAGCTACGTGTCAGGTGAGTCCAAAATGTACATATAAAGAGAACTAGCTTCATGGAAGAGTAGTGCAACATTTCCTTATACAGAGTACTAACTACATGTCAGATGAGTCCAACGTGTCCATAAACTGAGAACTAGCTACATGCAGAGTAGTCCAACATGTCCGTATACAGAGTACTAGCTACATGGCAGATGAAAACATGTCCATATAATGAGAGTTAGCTACATGATAGATGAGTCCAACATGTGTATATATAGAGGACTAGGTACAAGGATGATGAGTCCAACATGTTCATACAGAAAGAGCTGGATACAAGGCTGATGAGTCCAACATGTCTATATACAGAGAGCTAGCTACATATCAGACAAGTCCAATATGTACATACACAGAAAGCTAGCTACATGGCAGATCAGTCCTACATATCCATGCACGTAGAGCTAGATACATGGCAGACGAGTGCAAAATATCCATGTACAGACACCTAGCTATATGACAGAGTAGTGCAACATTTCCATATACAGAGTTCAAGTTACATGGCAGATGAGTCCAACAATTCCATATACTGAGAGTATGCTACATGTCAGATGAGTTCAACATATGTATATATAGAGGACTACCTAAAAGGAAGATAAGTCCAACATATTCATACACAGAGAGATGGCTACATGGTTGATGAGTACTATATGTCCATATACAGGGAGCTAGCTACATGACAGACAAGTCCAATATGTGCATATAGAGAGAGCTGCATACATGGCAGATCAGTCCAACATATCCATGCAAAGAAGGTTATCTAGATGGCAGACCAATCCAAAATGTCTATATACAGAGACCGAAATACATTGCAGAGCAGTGCAACATTTCCATATACAGACTTCTACCTACATGGCAGATGAGTCCAACTTGTCCATATACTGAGAGATAGCTACATGACAGAGTA
>NW_006408903.1:536171-537787 GCF_000296735.1 Chrysochloris asiatica
GAGAGGTAGCTACATGGCAGATGAGTCCAACATGTCCACATACTTAGAGTTAGCTATATGGCAGATGAGTCCAACATGTGTATATATAGAGAACAATATACAAGCAGATGAGTCCAACATGTTCATACAGAGAGAGCTGACTACACGGCTTATGAGTACAACATTTCCTTATACAGATACCTAGCTACATGGCCGACATGTCCAATATGTTCATATACACAGAGCTACCTACATGGCAGATCAGTCCAACATATCCATGCACAGAGAGTTAGGTATACATGGCAGATGAGACAAAAATATCCCTATAAAGACAGCTAGCTACATGGAAGAATAGTGCATCATTTCCATATCCAGAGTTCTGGCTACATGACAGATGAGTCAAATTTGTCCATATACAGAGAAATAGCTACATGACAGAGTAGTCCAACATGTCCATATAAAGAGTACTAGCTAAATGGCAGATGGGTCCATCATGTCCATATAGTGACAGTTAGCTACATGGCAGATGAGTCGAACATGTGTATATATAGAGGATTATCTACAAGGCTTCATGGCAGATGAATCCTACGTGTGTATTTTTAAAGGACTAGCTACAAGGCAGATGAGTCCAACAATTTCATACTGAGAGAGCTGGCTACAGGATTGATGAGTCTAACATGTCCATATAAAGAGAGCTAGCTACATGGCAGAGAAATACAATATGTTCATATACAGAGGAACTAACTACATGGCAGATCAGTCCAACATATCCATGCACATAGAGTTACCTACTTGGCAGATGATTCCAAAATATCCATATACAGAGAGCTACCTACATGGCAGAGTAGTCCAACAAGTCCAAATACAGAGTTCTAGCTACATGGCATAGTCCAATATGTCCATATAATGAGAGCTAGCTACAAGGCAGGTGAATCGAACATATCCATATACGGAGAGTTAGCTCCATGGCAGCTGAGCCCAACATGTCCATATACTGAGAGTTTACTACATGGTGGATGAGTCCAACATGTCCATATACTGAGAGTTAGCTACATGACAGATTAGTCAAACATGTGTACGTATACAGGACTTGACACAAGTCAGTTGAATCCAACGTTTTCTTACAGCCTAAGCTGGCTACATGGCTGATGAGTCTATCATGTCCATATAAACCGAGCTAGCTACATGGCAGAGAAATCTAATATGTTCTTATACAGAGAACTACTAACATGGCAGATCAGTCCAACATATCTATGCATATAGAGTTAGCTACATGGCAGACGAGTCCAAAATGTCCATTTACAGAGAGTTACCTATATGTCAGACGAGTCCAAAATATTCATATTCAGAGAGCTAGGTACATGGCAGAGTAGTGTAACATTTCCATATACAGAGTTCTAGCTACATGGCAGATGAGTCCAACGTGTCAATATACTGAGGGCTAGCTGTATGACATAGTAGTACAACATGTCCATATACAGAGTACTGACAACATGGGAGATGAGTCCAACATGTCCATATACTGAGAGATAACTACTGGACACATGAGTCCAGCAAATGTATATATAGAGGACTAGCTACAAGGCAGATGAGCCCAACATATTTATACAGAGAGAGAGCTGGCTACATGGCTGATA
>NW_006408903.1:538202-560913 GCF_000296735.1 Chrysochloris asiatica
CATCCAAAATATCCATATACAGAAAGTTAGATACATGGCAGAGTAGTGCTACATTTCCATATAGAAACTTCTAACTACACAGCAGAAGAGCCCAACGTGTTCATATACTGAAAGCTAGCAACATGGTAGAGTAGTCCAACATTTCCATATACAGAGGACTAGCTTCATGGCAAATGAGTCGAATGAGTCCATATATTGAGAGCTTGCACAATGGCAGAGAAGTCCAACATGTCTATATACAGAGTACTAGCTACATGGCAGATGAGTCCAACCTGTCCATATACTATGAGTTAGCTATATGGCAGATGAGTCCAACATGTCCATATACTAAGAATTATCTACATGGCAAATGAGTCCAATGTGTGTATATATGGAGGACTACCTACAAGGCAGAGGAGTCCAACATGTTCATACAGAGTGAGGTGACTACATGCTGATGAGTCCACCATGTCTATATACAGAGAGCTAGCTACATGGCAGAGAAGTTCAATATGTTCACATATAGATAGCTCCTTACATGGCAGACCAGTCCAACATTTCCATTCAAAGAGAGCTAGCTACATGGCAGACGAGTACAAAATATCCATATACAGAGAGCTAGCTAAATGCAGAGTAGTGTAACATTTCCATATACAGAGCTCTAGCTACATGGCAGTTGAGTCCAACGTGTCCAAACACTGAAAGCCAGCTACATGACAGAGTAGTCAAACATATCCATATAAACAGTATTAGATATATGGCAGATGATTCCAACATGTCCATATACTGAGAGTTAGCTATATGGCAGATGAGTACAACATGTGTATATATAGAGGAATAGCTACAAGTCAGATGAGTCCAACATGTTCATACAGAGAGAGTTGGCTACATGGCTGATGAGTCCAACTTGTCTATATACAGAGAGATAGTTATGGGCAGACAAGTCCAATATGTTCTTATACAGAAAGCTACCTACATGGCAGATCAGTCCAACATATCCATGCACAGAGAACTAGCTACATGGCAAACAAGTCCAAAATGTCCATATAGAGTTCTAGCTACGTGGAAGATGAGTCCAGCATTTCCATATACAGAGTTCTAGCTACATAGTAGATGAGTCCAACGTGTCCATATTCTGAGAGCTAGCTACAAGGCAGATGATTCTAACATTTCCATATACTGAGAGTTAGCTACATGGCAAAAGAGTCTAACATGTCCATATACTGGGAGTTTAGCTACATGGTGGATGAGTCAAACATATCCATGTACTGAGAGTTAGCTACATGGCAGATGAGTCCCAAAATGTGTATATATAGAGTGCTTGAAACAATGCAGTTGAATCCAACATTTTCATACAGAGAGAGCTGGCTACATGACTGACGAGTCATATATGTCCATATACAGAGAGTTAGCTACATGGCAGCAAGATGTATTTGTCCATATACACAGAGATACCTACATGGCGGATCAGTCCAACATATCCATGCACAGAGAGGTAGCTACATGGCAAACGAGTCTAAAATGTCCATATAAAGACAGATAGCTATATGGCAGGGTAGTGCAATATTTCCATATACAGAGTTCTAGCTACATGGCAGATGAATCCAACGTGTCCATATACTGAGATCTAGCTACATGTCAGAGTAGTTCAACATGTTCCTATATAGAGTACTAGCTACATGCCAGATAAGTCCAACATATCCATATACTGAGAGTTAGCTACATGGCAGATGAATCCAAAATGTGTATATATTGAGTAGTAGCTACAAGGCAGAATATTCCAACATGTTATAACAGAGAGAGATGGCTACATGGCTGCTGAGTCCAACATGTGCATATACAGAGAGCTAGCTACATGGAAGACAAGTCCAATATGTTCATATACAGAGAGATATCTACATGGCAGATCATTCCAACATATCCATTCACAGAGAGCTAGCTACATGGCAGACGATTCCAAAATGTCCATATAAAGAGAGCTAGGTACATGGCAGAGTAGTGCAACATTTATATATACAGAGTTCTAACTACATGGCAGATTAGTCCAATGTGTCCATATACTTAGAGCTAGATACATGGCAGAGTAGTCCAACATGTCCGTATATAGAGTCTTAGCTGTATGGCAGATGGGTCCAACATACTATATACTGAGAGTTAGCTACATGGCAGATGAGTCCAAAATGTATGTGTGTATATATATATATATATATATACAGTACTAGCTACAAGGCAGATAAGTCCAACATGTTCATACAGAGATCGCTGGCTACATGACTGATGAGTTCAACATGTCCATAAACACAGAGCTAGCTACATGGAAGACAAGTACAATATGTTCATAATCAGAGAGCCACCTACATAGCAGGTCAGTCCAACATATCCATGCACAGAGAGCTACCTACATGGCAGACGAGTCCAACATGTCAAAATACGGAGAGCTAGCTACATGGCAGAGTAGTCCAACATGTCCATATAGAGAATACTGGCTACATGGCAGATGAGTCGATCGTGTCCATAAACTAGAATTAGCTACGTGGCAGATTAGTCCAACATGTGTATATGAGTCTATCATGTCCATATTATAAGAGTTAGCTACATGGCAGATGAGTCCAACATGTCTAAATACTTAGAGATAGCTACATGGCAGAGTAGTCCAACATGTCCTTATACATAGTACTACCTACATGGCAGATGAGTCCAACTGGTGTATATATAGAGGACTAGCTACAAGGCAGATGAGTCCAACATGTTCATACAGAGAGAGCTGGCTATACTGTGGTTGAATCCAACATGTGCATATACAGAGTGCTAACTGTATGGCAGACAAGTCCCATATGTTCATATACAGAGAGCTACTTACATGGCAGCTCAGTCCAACATATCCCTGCACAGAGAGCTAGCTACATGGCAGATGAGTCCAAAATGTCCATATGCAGAGAGCTAGCTACATGGCGGTGCAGTGCAACATTACCATATAAAGAATTCTAGCTACATCACACATGAGTCCAACGTGTCCATATACTAAGAGCTAGCTACATGACAGAGTCATCCAACATGCCCATATTCAGAGTACTAGCTACATGGCAGATGAATCCAACACGTGTATATATAGAGGACTAGCTACAAGGCAGATGAGTTCAACATGTTCATACAGAGAGAGATGGCTGGCTTCATGGTAGACGAGTCCAAAATGTCCATATAAAAAGAACTTTCTACATGGCTGAGTAGAGCAACATTTCCATACACAGAGTTCTAGCTACATGGCAGATGAGTCAAACTTGTCCATATACCGAGAGCTAGCTACATTGCAGAGTTGTCCAACATGTCCACATACAGAGTACTACATGGCTGATGAGTCCAACATGTCTATATACTCAGAGTTAGCTACATGGCAGATGAATCCAACATGTGTATATATAGAGAACTAGCTACAAGGCAAATGAGTCCAACATGTTGATACAGAGAGTGCTGGCTACATGTCTGATGAGTCCAACATGTCAATATGCAGAGAGGTAGCTACATGACAAAAAAGTCCAATATGTTCATATACAGAGACCTACCTACAGAGCAGATCAGTCCAACATATCCATGCACAGAGAGTTAGCTACATACAGACAAGCTCAAAATGTCCATATAAAGAGAGCTATCTGCATGACAGAATAGTGCAGCATTTCCATAAACAGAGTTCTAGCTACATGCCAGATGAGTCCAACGTGTCCATATACTGAGAGCCAGATACATGGCAGATGAGTCCATCGTGTCCATATACTGAGAGTTAGCTACATGGCAGAGTAGTTCAACATGTGTATATATAGACGACTAGCTACAAGGCAGATGAGTCCAACATGTTGATACAGGGAGTGCTGGTGAGCCCATCATGTCCATGTACAGACAGGTAGCTACATGGCAGACAATATCGATATGTTCATATAGAGAGAGCTAACCTCATGGCAGATCAGACCAACATATACATGAACAGTGAACTACCTTTATATCAGACGAGTCCAAAATATCCATATACAGAGAGCTGTCTACATGACAGAATAGTGCAACATTTCCATATACAGAGTTCTAGCTACATGCCAGATGAGTCCAGCGTGTGCATATACTGAGAGTTAGCTACATGGCTAAGTAGTGCAACATGTCCATATGCAGAGTACTAGCTACATGGCAGATTAATCCAACATCACCATATACTGAGAGTTAGCTATATGACAGATGAGTCCAAAATGTCCATATAAAGATAGCTAGCTACATGGCAGAGTAGTGCATCATTTCCATATATAGAGTTCTAGCTATATGGCAGATGAGTCCAACATGTGTATATTTGGAGGGTGAGCTACAAGCCAGATGAGTGGAATGTATTCATACCAGAGATAGCTGGCTACATGGCTGAAGAGTCCAACATGTCCATATACTGAGAGCGACCTACATAGCAGATAAGTCCCATATGTTCATATACAGAGATCTATCTAAATGGCAGATCAGTCCAGCATATCTAGTCACAGAGAGCTAGCTACATGGCAGAGTAGACAACATTTCCATATACAGATTTCTAGCTACATGGCAAATGAGTCCAATGTGTCTAAATACTTAGAGCTAGCTATATGGCAGAGTAGTCCAACATGTCCATATTTATATTACTACCTACTTGGCAGATGAGTCCAACATGTGGATATAGAGAGAACTAACTACAAGGCAGATGACTCTAACACGTTCATACACAGAGAGTTGGCTACATGGCTGATGAGTCCAACATGTCCATATACAGAGAGCTACCTACATGACAGAGAAGTCCAATATGTTCATATACAAAGGGCTACCTACATGGCAGATCAGTTTAACTTATGCATGCACAGAGAGCTAGATTCATGGCAGACGAGTAGAAAACATCCATATACAGAGAGCTAGCTACATGGCAGAGTAGTGCCACATTTCCATATTCAGAGTTCTAGCTACCTGGAGATGAGTCCAACGTGTTCTTATACTGAGATCTAGGTAAATGACAGAGTAGTCTAACATGTCCATATGCAGAGTATTAGCTACATGGCAGATGAATCAACATGTTCATATACCTGAGTTAGCTACATGACTGATGAATCCAACATGTCTATGTTTAGAGGGTGAGCTACAAGGCAGATGACTTTAACATGTTCATACATAGAGTGCTAGCTGCATGTCAGACAATTCCAAAATGTTCATATTCAGAGAGCTACATACATGGCAGATCAGTCCAACATATCCATGCACAGAAAGCTAGCTACATGGCATAAGATTCCAAAATGTTCATATTCAGAGAGCTACATACATGGCAGATCAGTCCAACATATCCATGCACAGAAAGCTAGCTACATGGCATAAGATTCCAAAATGTTCATATTCAGAGAGCTACCTACATGGCAGATTTGTCCATCATATCCATGCACAGATTGCTAGCTACATGGCAGATGAGACCAAAATGTCCATATACTGAGAGTTAGCTACATGTCAGATGAATCCAACATGTGTATATATAGAGGAGTACCTTCAAGAAAGATGAGTCCAACATGTTCATAAAGAGAGAGTTGACAACATGGCTGATTAGTCCAACATGTCCATATACAGAGAGATAGCTACATGTCAGACAAGTCCAATAAGTTCATATACAGAGAGCTACCTACATTGCAGATCAGTCCAACATATCCATGGACAGAGAATTAGCTACAAGTCAGATGAGTCTAACGTGTCCATATACTGAGAGCTAGCTACATGTCAGAGTAGTCCAAGATGTCCATATATAGAGTTCTAGCTACATGGCAGATGAATCCAAAATGTCCATATACAGAGAGCTAATTACATGGCAGAGCAGTGCAACATTTCTATATACAGGGTTCTATATACACGTTGGCAGATGAGTCCAATGTTTTCATATACTGAGAGCTAGCTACATGGCAGAGTAGTCTAACATGTCGATATACTGAGAGTTAACTACATGGCTGAGGAGTACACAATGTCCATATACTAAGAGCTAGCAACATGGCAGACAAATCAAATATGTTCATATGCAGAGAGCTACCTACCTGTCAGATCAATCCAACATATCCATGCTCAGATAGATAGCTACATGGCAGACGAGTCAAAAACGTCATATACAGAGAGCTAGCTACATGGCAGAGCAATGCAACATTTACATATAAGGATTTCTAGCTACATGGCAGATGAGTCCAAAGTGATCATATACTGAGAGCTAGCTACATAGCAAATGAGTCCAACATGGCCATATACAGAGTATACTAGTTACATAGGACATGAGTCTAACATGTCCATATACTGAGAGTTAGCTACATAGCAGATGAGTCCAACTTGTGTATATTTATAGGGCAAACTATTAGGCAGATGAGTCCAAAAAGTTCATTCAGAGAGAGCTCTCTTCATGGCTGATGGGTCCAAAATGTCCATATACAGACAGCTAACTACATGGCAGACATGTCCAAAATGTTCCTAAGCAGAGAGCTAACTATATGGCAGATCAGTCCAACATATCCATGCACAAAGAGCTATCTACATGGCAGACAAGTCCAATATGTCCAAATACAGAGAGATAGCTACATGGTAGAGTAGTGCAACATTTCTTATACAGAGTTCTAGCTACATGGCAGATGAGTCCAACGTGTTCATATATTGAGTGCTAGCTAAATGGCAGAGTAGTCCAACATTTCCATATGCAGAATTCTAACTACATGGCATGTGAGTCCAACAAGTCCATATACTGAGAGCCAGCTACATGGCAGAGTAGTCCAACATGCCAATATACAGAGTACTAGCTATATAGCAGATCAATCCAACATAACCATGCACAGAGAACTAGCATCATGGCATATGAGTCCAACGTGTCCATATACTGAGAGCTTGCTACATGCCAGAGTAGTCCAACATGTTCATATACAGAGTAATAGCTACATGGCAGATGAGTCCAACATATCCATAACCTTAGAGTTAGCTACATGGTAGATGATTACAGCGTGTGTTTATATAGAGGAATAGCTACAAGCAGTAGAGTCTAACATGTTCACACAAAGAGCTACCTGCATGGCAGAGAAGTCCAATATGTTCATATACAGAGAGTTATCTACATGACAGATCTTTCCAACTTACCCATGCACTGAGAGCAAGCTTCAGGGCAGACGAGTCCAAAATGTCCATATGAAGAGCACTAGCTACATGGCAGAGTAGTGCAACATTTCCATATACAGTGTTCGAGCCACATGACACATGAGTCAATCATGTCCATTTACTGAGAGTTACCTACATGGCAAATGAGTACAACATGTGTATATAGAGAGGACTAGCTACAAGGCAGATGAGTCCAACATGTTCATACAGAGAGAGCTGGCTACATGGCAGATTAGTCCAACATGTCCATATACAGAGTACTAGCTACATGGCAGATGAGTTGAACATGTCCATATACTGAAAGTTAGCTACATGGCAGATTATTCTATCTTATGTATATATAGAGGACTAGCTACAAGGAAGATGACTCCAACATGTTCATACAGAGAGTGCTGGCTGCATGGCTGATGAGTCCAACATGTCCATATTCTGAGAGCTAGCTGCATGGCATACAAGTCCAATATGTTCATATACAGATAGCTACCTTCATGGCAGATCAGTCCAACATATCCATGTACAGAGAGTTAGCTACATGGCAGAAGAGTCCAAAATGTGCATATACAAAGAGCTAGCTACAAGACAGGGTACTGCAAAATATCCATATACAGAGTTGTAGCTACATGGCAAATGAGTCCAACGTGTCCATGTACTGAGATCTAGCTACATGTCAGAGTAATCCAACACATCCATATACAGAGCACCAGAGACATGGCAGATGAGTCCAACATGTCCATATACTGAGAACTAGCTACATGTCAGAGTAGTCCAACATGTCCATATAGAGAATACAAGCTACATGGCAGAATAGCCCAACACATCCATAAACTGAGAGCTAGCTACATGACAGTGTAGCCCAACATGTCCATATTCAGAGTTATTGATACATTGCAGATGATTCCAACATGTCCATGTACTGAGAGTTACCTACATATCAAATGAGTCAAACATGTGTATGTATAGAGGACTAGCTACAAGACATATGAATCCAACATGTTCATACAGAGAGAGCTGGCTATATGGATGATGTGTCCAATATGCTATTATACAGAGAGACAGCTGCATGTCAGACAAGTCCAATAAGTTCATAAGCAGAGAACTACCTACATGGCAGATCAGTCCATCATATCCATGGAAAGAGAGCTAGATACATGTCAGACGAGTCCAAAATTGTACATATAGAGAGAGCTAGCTACATGGCCGAGTAGTGCAACATTTCTATATACAGAGTTCTAGCTAAATGGCAGATGATTCCAACATGTCAATATACTGAGAACAAGCTACATGGCAAATGAGTCGAACATGTCCATATACTGAATGTTAGCTACATGGCAGATGATTCCATCTTGTGTATATACAGAGGACTAGCTACAAGGACGATGAGTCCAACATGCTCATACAATGAGCTGGCTACATGACTGATGAGTCCAACATGTTCATATTCTGAGAGCTAGCTGCATGACAGACAACCAATATGTTCAAATACAGAGAGCTACCTACATGGCAGACCAGGGCAACATATCCATGCACAGAGAGGTAGCTACATGGCAGAAGAGTCCAAATGTCCATATGCAGAAAGCTAGCTACAAGGCAGGATACTGCAAAATTTCCATATACAGAGTTATAGCTACATGTCATATGAGTCCAACATTTCCATATACTGAGCGATAGCTACTTGTCAGAGTAGTCCAACATGTCCATAAACAGAGTCCTAGCTACATGGCAGATGAGTCCAACATGTCCATATACTCAGAGTTAGCCACATGGCAGAGGAGTCCAACATGTGTATATTTATAGGGCAAGCTACTACGCAGATGAGTCCAACATGTTCATACAGAGAGAGCTGGCTACATGACTGATGAGTCCAACATGTCCATATACAGAAAGCTACCTACATGACAGAGAAGTCCAATATGTTCATGTACAGAGACCTACCTACATGGCACATCAGTCCAACTATCGATGCACAGAGAGCTTGCTACATGGCAGAATGTTGCAACATTTCTATATACAGAGATCTAGCTACATGGCAGATGAGTCCAACATGTCCATATACTGAAAGTTAGCTACATTTCAGATGAATCCAACTTGTGTATATATAGAGAACTAGCTACAAGCAGAAGAGTCCAAAATGATCCTACAGAGAAAGCTGGCTACATGGCTTATGAGACCAACATGTTCATATACAGATAACTAGCTACATGGCAGACATGTTGAATATGTTCATATATACAGCGAGCTACCTACATGACATATCAGTCATACATATCCATGCAGAGAGCGAGATACATGGTAGACGAGACCAACATGTACATATACAGAGAGTTAGCTACATGGCAGTGTTGTGCAACATTTCCATATACAGAGTACTAGCTACATGTCAGATGAAACCAACATGGTCATCTACTGAGAATTAGCTACATTGCAGATAACTCCAACCTGTGTATATATAGAGGACTAGCTACAAGGCAGAAGACTCCAACATGTTCATACGGAGAGAGCTGTTTACATGTCTGATGAGTCCCACATGTCCATATACAGAAAGCTAACTACATGACATACAAGTCCAATATGTTCATATACAGAGAGCTACCTACATGGCAGATCAGTCCAAGATTTCCATGCACATATAGCTAGCTACATGGTAGACAAGTCTAAAATGTCCACATAGAGAGAGCTAGCTACATGGCAGAGCAATGCAACATTTCCATATAAGGACTTCTAGCTACATGGGAGATGATTCCAAAGTGTCCATATACTGAGAGCTAGCTACATGTGAGAGTAGTGCAATATGTCAATATACAGAGTACTAGCTGCATGGCAGATGAGTCCAACATGTCCATATACTGAGAGTTAGCTCCATGGCAGAGGAATTCAACATGTGTATATTTATAGGGCAAGCTACTACACAGATGAGTCCAACATGTTCATACAGAGGGAGCTGGCTACATGACTGATGGGTCCAACATGTCCACTTACTGACATGAAAACATATCCAATATGTTCTTATACAGAAGTAGCTACATGGCAGAACAGTGCAGCGTTTCACATACAGAGTTCTAGCTACATGGCAGATGAGTCCAACGTCTCCATATATTGAGAGCTAGCTACATGGCAGATTAGTACAACATTTCCCTATACAGGGTTCTAACTACATGGCAGATGAGTCCAACATGTCCGTATACTGAGAGTTAGCTACATGACAGATTAGTCCAACATGTCCCTATACAGAGTACTAGCCACATGGCAGATCAGTCCAACGTATCCATGCACAGAGAGCTAGCAACATGGCAGATGAGTCAAAAATGTCCATATAAAGAGCGCTAGCTACATGGAAGATTAATGCAACATTTCCAGATAGAATGTTCTAATGACTTGTCAGATGAGTCCAACATGTCCATATCCTGAGAGTTGGTACATGGCAGAGTAGTCTAACATGTCCATAGACAGAGTAATAGCTACATGGCAGATGAGTCCAACGTGTCCATAACCTGAGAGTTAGCTACATTTCAGATTAGAACAACATGTATTTATATAGAGGACTAGCTAAAAGCAGATGAGTCCAACATGTCCAAAGAAATATCTATCTTCATGGCAGAGAAGTCCAATATGTTCATATAAAGAGAGTCACCCACATGGCGGATTAGTTCAATTTATCCATGCACCAAGTGCTAGGTACATGGCAGAGAAGTCCAAAACGTCCATATAAAGAGAGCTAGTTACATTGCAGTGTAGTGTAACATTTACATATTCAGATCTCCAGCTACATGGCAGATGAGTGCCACATGTCCATATACTGAAAGCTACCTACATGGCAGAGTAGTCCAACGTGTCCATATACAGAGTACTAGCTACATGGCAGATGAATCCAACATGTCCATAAACTGAGAGATAGCTACATGCAAATGTGTCCAACATGTGTATATTTACAGGACTAGGCTGATGAGTCCAACATGTTCATACAGAGAGATCTGGCTACATGGTTGATGATTCTAACAGATCCATATACTGATAGCTGCCTATATGACCGACATGTCCAATATGTTCATATACAGAGAGCTACCTACATGGCAGATCAATCCAACACATTCACGCACACACAGTTAGCTACATGGTAGACAAGTTCAAAATGTCCAAAAACAAAGAGCTAGATACATGGCAGAGTAGTCCAACATGTCCAACTACAGAGTACTGGCTACATGGCAGATGAGTCCAACATGCCCATGTACTGAGAGTTAGCTACATGGCAGATGAATACAACATGTATATATAGAAAAGTAGCTACAAGGCAAATGAGTCAAGCATGTTCATACAAAGAGAGCTGACTACATGACTGATGCATCAAAGATGTCCATGTACAGAGATCTACTTAAATGGAAGAGAAGTTCAATATATTTATATTCAGAGAGCTACCTACATGGAAGATCAGTCCAACTTATCCATGCACAGAGAGCTAGCTACATGACAGACGAGTCCAAAATGTCCATATATACAGAGCTAGCTACATGGCAGAGTAGTGCAACATTTCCATATTCATAGCTCTAGCTACATGTCAGCTGAATCCCACATGTCCATATACTGAGAGCTGGCTACCTGGCAGAATATTCCAACATGTCCATATACAGAGTACTAGCTACATAGCAGATGAGTCCAACATGCCCATATACTGAGAGTTAGCAACATGGCAGATGGGTCCAACATATGTATATTTACAGGACAATCTACTAAGCTCGTGAGTCCAACATGTAAATACATAAAGAGTTGGCAACATGGCTGATGATTCCAATATGTCCATATACTGACAGCTACCTACATGGCAGACATGTCCAATATGATCATATACAGAGAGCTGCCTACATGGCAGATCTGTTCAACATATCCATGCACAGAGAGCTAGCTACATGGCAGAGAAGTAAAAAATGTCCATATACAGAGAGGAAGCTACATGGCAGAGTAGTGAAATATTTCATATACAGAGTTCTAGGTACATGGCAGATGAGTCCAATGTGTCAATATACTGAGCGATAGCTACATGGCAGATTAGTCCAACGTGTCCATATACTGAGAGCTAGCTACATGGCAGAGAAGTAAAAAATGTCCATATACAGAGAGGAAGCTACATGGCAGAGTAGTGAAATATTTCATATACAGAGTTCTAGGTACATGGCAGATGAGTCCAATGTGTCAATATACTGAGCGATAGCTACATGGCAGATTAGTCCAACGTGTCCATATACTGAGAGCTAGCTACATGGCAGAGTAGTCCAAAATGTCCATATACAGTGTACTAGCTACATGACAGATCAATCCAACATGTCCATATAATGATAGTTAGCTACATGGCAGAGGAGTCCAACATGTGTATATAAAGACGACTAGCTACAAGGCAGATGAGTCCAATAAGTTTATAAAGAGACAGCTGGCTACATGGATGATGAGTCCAACATGTCCATACACAGAGAGCTAGCTACATGGCAGACAATTCCAATATGTTAATATACAGAGAGCTACCGACATGGCAGATCTGTCTTACGTATCCATGCACAGAGAGCTAGATACATGGCAGACGAGTCCAAAATGTTCATATACAGAGAGCTAGCAATATGGCAGAGTAGTGCAACATTTCCATATTTAGAGCTCTAGCTACATGGTAGATGAGTCCAACATGTCCATATAATGAGAGTTAGCTACATGGCAGATGAGTACAACATGTATATATAGAGAGGACTAGCTACAAGTCAGATGAGTCCAACAGGTTCATACAGAGAGAGCTGGCTACATAGTTGATGAGTCCAACATGTCCATATACAGAGACATAGGTACATGTCATACAAGTCCAACAAGTTCATATACAGAGAGCTACTTACATGGCAGATCAGTCCAGCATATCTATGCACAGAGAGCTATCTACATGGCAGAAAATTCCAATATGTTAATATACAGAGAGCTACCTACATGGCAGATCTGTCCTACATATCCATGCACAGAGAGCTAGGTACATGGCAGACGAGTCCAAAATGTTCATATACATAGAGCTAGCTACATGGTAGCATAGTCCAACGTGTCCAAATTCAGAGCTCTAGCTACATGGCAGATGAGCCAACGTGTCCATATAATGAGAGTTAGCTACATGGCAGATGAGTCCAACATGTATATATATAGATGACTAGCTACAAGTCAGATGAGTTCAACATGTTCATACAGAGAGAGCTGGCTACATAGCTGATGAGTCCAACATGTCCATATACAGAGAGATAGGTATATGTCAGACAAGTCCAATAAGTTCATACACAGAGAGCTAATTACATGGCAGATCAGTCCAACATATCCAAGGACAAAGAGCTAGCTACAAGGCAGACGAGTAAAAAATGTGCATACAGAGAGAACTAGCTACATGGAAGAGTAGTGAAACATTTCTATATACAGAGTTCTAGCTACATGGCAGATGAGTCAAAAGTGTCCATATAATGAGAGTTAGCTACATGGCAGATGAGTCTAACATGTATATATAGAGAGGACTAGCTACAAGTCAGATGAGTTCAACATGTTAATACAGAGAGAGCTGGCTAAATAACTGATGAGTCCAATATGTCCATATACAGAGAGAAAGGTATATGTCAGACAAGTCCAATAAGTTCATACACAGAGAGCTAACTACATGGCAGATCAGTCCAACATATCCAAGGACAGAGAGCTAGCTACAAGGCAGACGAGTAAAAAATGTGCATACAGAGAGAGCTAGCTACATGGAAGAGTAGTGAATCATTTCTACATACAGAGTTCTAGCTACATGGCCAATGAGTCCAACATGTCCATATACTGAGAGTTAACTACATGGCACATGAGTCCACAATGTCCTTATAATGAGAGTTAGCTACATTGCAGATGATTCCAACATATCCATATACTGAGATTTATCTACATGGCTGATGAGTCGAACATATCCATATACTGATAGCTAGTTACATGGCAGACAAGTCCAATATGTTCATATACACAGAGCTACCTACATGACAGATCAGTCCAACTACTCATGCACAGAGAGCTTGCTACATAGAAGACGAGTACAAAATGTCCATATAAGCAGAGCTAGCTACATGACAGAGTAGTGCAATATTTCCATATTCAGAGCTCTAGCTTCATGCCAGATGAGTCCCACATGCCCATATACTGAGAGCTAGTTACATGGCAGAGTAGTCTAACATGTCCATATACAGAGTACTAACTACATGGCAGATGAGTCCAACATGTCCATATTCTGAGAGTTAGCTACATGGCAGATGAGTCCAACAAGTGTATATATAGAGGACAATCTACAAGGGGATGAGTCCTACATATTCATACAGCGATCTGGCTACATGGCTGATGAATCCAATATGCCAAAAACAGAGAGCTAGCTAAATGGAAGACAATTCCAATATGTTCATATACAGAAAGCTACCTACATGGCAGATCTGTCCAACATGTCCATACACAGAGAGCTAGCTACATGGAAGAGGAGTCCAAAATGTCCATACACAGACAGCTAGCTACATGGCAGTTCATAGCTGTCTGAATATGCACTTATTGGTCTTGCTGCCATGTAGCTAGCTCTCTGTATATGGACATGATGGACTCATCAGCCATATAGCCAGCTCTCTCTGTATGAATATGTTGGACTCATCTGTCTAGTAGCTAATCCTCTATATATACATGTTGGACTCATCTGCCATGTAGCCATCTCTCTGTGTATGAACATGTTTGACTCATCAGCCTTGTAGCTTGTCCTATAAATATACACATGTTGGACTCATCTGCCATGTAGCTTACTCTGAATATATGGACATGTTGGACTCATCTGCCATGTAGGTAGTACCATGTATATGGACATGTTGGACTACTCTGCGATGTAGTTAGTTCTCAGTATACAGACATGTTAGTCTCATCTGCCATGTACCTAGAGCTCTGTATATGGAAATGTTGCACTACTCTGCCATGTAGCTAGCTCTCTGCACATGGATATCTTGGACTGATCTGCCATGTATGTAGCTCTCTGCATATGAACTTATTGGAATTGACTACCAAGTAGCTAGCTCTCAGTACATGGACATGTTGGACTCTTCAGCCACGTATGCAGCTCTCTCAATATGAATATGTTTGACTCATCTGCCTTGTAGCTAGCCCTCTAAATATTCACATGTTGGACTTATCAGCCATGTAGCTACCTCTCAGTATATAGACATAATGGACTCATCTGACTAGTAGCTTGTCCTCTGTATATACATGTTGGACTCATCTGCCATGTAGCCAACTCTCAGTATATGGATACGTTGCACTCATCTACCATGTAGCTGCCTCTCAGTATATGGACATGTTGGACTCATCTGCCATGTAGCTAGAACTCTGTATTTGGAAATGTTGCAATACTCTGTCATGTATCTAGCTCTCTGTATATAGACATTATCGACTCGTCTGCCATGTATCTGGCTCTCTGTACATAGATATGCTTGAATGATCTGGAATGTAGATAGCTCTCTGTATATGAACATATGGGACATGTTTGCCATGTAGTTAGCTCTCTGTATATGGACATGTTGGACTCATCGGCCATGTAGACAGCTCTCTCTGTATGAACATGTTGGTCTCCTCTGCCTTGCAGCTAGTCCTCTATATATACATGTTGGACTTGTCTGCCATGTAGCTAGTACTCTGTATATGGACATGTTCGAGTACTCTGCCATATAGCTAGCTCTCATTATATGGACACTTTGGTCTCATCTGCCCTGCAGCTAGTCCTCTGTATATGGAAATGTTGCACTAATCTGCCATGCAGCTAGATCTTTGAAAATGGATATTTTTAACTTGTGTGCCATGTAGACAGCTCTCTGTGCTTGGATATATTGGACTGCTCTGCCATCTACATAGGTCTCTGCATATGAACATATTGAATATGTCTACCAAGTAGCTAGCTCTCAGTGTATAGACATGTTGGACTCATCAGCCATGTAGCTAGCCCTCTCAGTATAAATATGTTCGATTCATCTGCCTTGTAGGTAGCCCACTAAATATACACATTTTGGAGTCATCTTCCATATAGCTAACTCTCAGCATATGGACACATTGTACTCATCTGTCATGTGACTAGAACTCTGTATATGGAAATGTTGCACTACTCTGTCATGTAGCTAGCTCTCTGTATGTGGTCATTTTGGACTCATCTGCCATGTAGCTAGCTCTCTGTGTATAGTTATGCCAGACTGATCTGCCATATAGGTAGCTCTGTGTATATGAACATATGCGGCATGGCTTCCGTGTAGCTAGCTCTCTGTTTATGGACATATTGGACTCATCAGCCATGTAGACAGCTCTCTGAAATGAACATGTTGGACTCACCAGCCTTGTAGCTAATGTTCTAAACATACATATGTTGGACTCATCTGTCATGTAGCTAGCTCTCAATAAATGGACACGTTGGTCTCATCTGCCATGTAGCTAGAGGTCTGTATTCAGAAAAGTTGCACTACTCTGCTATGTAGCTAGCTCCCTATATATGCACATTTTGGACTCCACTGCCATGTAGTTAGCTCTCTCTGCATGGTTATGTTGGACTGAATTGCCATGTACGTAGCTTTCTTTATATGAACATATTAAACTTGTCTGCCATGTAGATAGCTCTCTGCATATGAACATGTTGGACTCATCTGCTGTAGCTAGTCTTCTATAGATTCACGTTGGACTCTTCTGCCATGTAGCTAACTCTCAGTATATGGACATGTTGGACTCATCTGCCAATCAGCTGGATCTAAGTATATGGACACGTTGGACTCATGTGCCATGTAGCTAACTCTCAGTATATGGACACGTTGGACTCATGTGCCATGTAGCTAGAACTCTGTATATGGAAATGTTGCACTACTCTGCCATGTAGCTAGCTCTCTGTATATGTACATTTTGGACTTGTCTGCCATGTAGCTAGCTCTATGTGCATGGGTATATTGGATTTATGTGCTATGTAGGTAGCTCTCTGTATATGAACACAATTGACTTGTCTGCCATGTAGGTAGCTCTTAGTATATGGACATGTTGGACTCATCAGCCATTTAGCCAGCTGTCTCTTTATGAATATGTTCGACTCATCTGCTTTGTAGCTAGCCCTCTAAATATTCACATGTTGGACTCATCTGCCATGCAGCTAGCTCTCAGTATATGGACACGTTGGACTCATCTGCCGTGTAGCTAGAACTCTGTATATGGAAATGATGCACTACTCTGCCATGTAGCTTGTTTCTGTATATGTACATTTTGGATTTGTCTGCCTTGAAGCTAGCTCTCTGTGCATGGATATGTTGGACAGATCTGCCATGTAGTCAGCTCTCTGTATATGACCATATTTAACTTGTGTGCCATGTAGGTAGCTGTCAGTATATCGACCTTTTGGACTCATCAGCCATGTAGCCAGCTCTCTGTGTATAAACATGTTGGACTCATCTCTGAGCATGGATACATTGGACTGATCTGCCATGTAGGGAGCTCTCTGTATATGAACATATTGGACTTGTCTACCATGTAGCTAGGTCTCTGTATGTGGACATGTTGTACTCATCAGACATGTAGCCAGCTCTCTCTGTATGAACATGTTGTACTCATCTTCCTTGTAGCTAGTCCTCTATATATACATGTTGGGCTCATCTGCCATGTAGCTAACTCTCAGTATATGGACATGTTGGACTCATCTGCCATGTAGCCAACTCTCAGTATATAGTAAAGTAGGACTCATCTGCCATGTAGTTAAAACTCTGTATATGGAAATATTGCACTTCTCTGACACGTAACTAGCTAACTGTATATGGACATTTTGTACTCCTCTGCCGTGGAGGTAGCTCTCTGTGCATGGATATGTTGGACTGATCTGCCATCTAGGTGGCTGTTTGTATATGAACATATGGACTTCTCTGCAATGAAGGTAGCTCTAAGTATATTGACATGTTAGATTCATCAGCCATGTAGCCAGCTCTCTCTGTATGAATATGTTCAACTCATCCGCCTTATAGATAGACCTCTAAATATACAAAGGTTGGATTCATCTGCTATGTATTTAGCTCTCAGTATATGGACACGTTGGACTCATCTGCCATGTAGCTAGAACTCTTATTATGGAAATGTTGCACTACTCTGTCATGTATCTATCTCTCTATATATGGACATTTTTGACTCATCTGCCATGTAGCTAGCTCTCTGTACATGGATATGTTGGACAGATCTGCCATGTAGGTATCTCTCTGTATATGAACATATGGGACATGTCTGCCATGTAGCTAGCTCTATGTGTATGAACATCTGGGACTCATCAGCCATGTAGCCTGCTCTCTCTGTATGAATATGTTGGACTCATCTCCCTTGTAGCTCAACCTCTATATATACATGTTAAACTCATCTGCCTTGTAGCTAACTCTCAGTATATGGACATGTTGGATTCATCTGCCATGCAGTTAGAATTCTGTATATGGAAATGTTGCCCTACTTTGCAATGTAGCTAGATCTCTGTATATAAACATATTGTACTTGCCTGCCATGTAGTTAGTTCTCAGTATATGGACATAGTGGACTCCTCAGCCATATAGCCAGCACTCTCTATATGAACATGTTGGATTCATCTGCTTTTTAGCTAGTCCTCTAAATATACACATGTTTGACTCATCTGCCATCTAGCTAACTCTCAGTATATGGACATGTTGGACTCATCTGCCATGTAACTAGCTCTCTCTATATCTACATTTTGGACTCGTCTGCCATGTAGCTAGCTCTCTGTGCATGCATATGTTGAATTAATCTGCCATGTAGTTAGCTATCTGTATATGAACATATTGAAATTGTCTGCCATGTAACTATCTCTCTGGATATGGACATGTTGGAATCATCTGCCATGTAACCAGCTCTCTTTGTATGAACATACTAGACTCAACTGCCTTGTAGCTCACTGTATATGGAAATGTTGGATTCATCTGCCATTTAGCTAGAACTCTGAATATGGAAAAGAGTTGCAAGACTCTGCCATGAATTTAGCTCTCTAGATATGGACATTTTGGACTCATCTGCCATGCAGATAGCTCTCTGTACATGGATATGTTGTACTGATCTGCCATGTAGGCATCTCTCTCTATGAACATATTGGACATGTCTGCCACGTAGCTAGTTCTCTGTGCATGGTTATGTTGAACTCCTCAGCCATGTAGCGAGCTTTCTCTGTATGAAGATGTTAGACTCATCTTCCTTGTAGCTAGTCCGCTATAGATACACCTGTTGGATTTATCTGTCACGTAGCTAACCCTCAGTATATGGACTTGTTGGACTCATCTGCCATGTAGCTGTCACTGTTTATATTGACATGTTGGACTATTCTGCCATGAAACTAGTTCTAAGTATATATAAAGGTTGGACTCATATGCTATGAAGCTAGAACTCTGTATATGGAAATGTTGCCCTACTCTGCCATGTAGCTAGCTCTCTTTATATGGACATTTTGGACTCATCTGCCATGTAGCTAGCTCTCTGTATATAAACATATTGGGCTTTTCTGCCATGTAGCTAGTTCTCAGTATATGGACATGTTGATTCATCAGCCATGTAATCAGCTCTCTGTGAATAAATATGTTAGATTCATCTGACTTGTGGCTAGCCCACTAAATATACACCTGTTGTACACATCTGCAATGTAGCTATCTCTCAGTATATGGACATGTTGGACTCATCTGCCATGTAGCTAGTACTCTGTATATGGATATGTTGCACTACTCTGCCATGTAGCTAGCTCTCAGTATAAGGACACGTTGCATTCATCTACCATGTAGCTAGAATTCCGTCTATGAAAATGTTGCTCTACCTTGCCATGAAGCTAGCTCTCTGTATATGACATTTTGGACTCATCTGCCATGTAGCTAGCTTTCTGTGCATAGATAGGTTGGACTGATTTGCCATGTAGGTAGCTCCCTGTATATGAACATATTGGATTTGTCTGCCATGTAGCTCGTTCTCAGTTTAGATACATGTTGGACTCATCAGCCATGTAGACAGCTCGATCTGTAAGAACATGGTGGAATAATCTGCTTTGTAGCTAGCCTCTAAAAATACACATGTTGTACTGATCTGCCATGTAGCTAACTCTAAGTCTATGGACATGTTGGACTGATCTGCCATGTAGCTGTTTCTCAGGATATGGACATGTTGGACTCATCTGCAATGCAGCTAGAACTCTGTATATGGAAATGTTGCACTACTCTGCCAAGTAGCTAACTCTCTGTATATGGACATTTTGGACGCATTTGCCATGTAGTTACATCTCTGTGCATGAATATGTTGGACTGATCTGTCATGTCAGTTGCTCTTTGTATATGAACATACTGGACTTGTCTGCCATGTAGGTAGCTGTCAGTATATTGACATGTTAGACTCATCAGCCATATAGCCAGCTATCTGTGTATAAACATGTTGGACTCATATCTGAGCATGGATAGGTTGGCCTGATCTGCCATGAAGCTAGCTCTCTGTAAATGGACATGTTGGACTCGTCTGCTATGTAGATAGCTCTTTGGCATGAATGTGTTATACTGATCTGCCATGAAGTTAGTTCTCTGAATATGAACATATTGGACTTGTCTGCCATGTAGCTAGTTCTCAGTATATGGACATGTTGGACTCATCTGCCATGGAGCCAGCTCACTGTTTATGAACATGTTGGACTTATATGCCTTGTAGCTAGCCCTCTAAATATGCACGTGTTGGACTCATCGGGCATGTACCTATCTCTCATTAAATGGACATGTTGGCCTCATCTGGAATGTAGCTAGTACTCTGTATATGGACATGTTGTTTTACTCTGACATGTAGCTAGCTCTCAATATATGAACACGTTGGACTCATCTGCCATGTAACTAGAACTCTTTACATGGAAATGTTGCGCTACTCTGCCATGTAGCTAGCTTTCTGTATATGGACATGTTGCACTCATCTGCCATGTTGCTAGCTCTCTGTGCATGGATATGTTGGAATGATATGCCATGTAGGTAGCTCCTTGTATAAGAGTATATTGGACTTCTCTTCCATGTAGCTAGCTTTCTGTACATGGACATGCTGGACTCTTCAGCCATGTAACCACCTCTCTCTGTATAAACATGTTGGACTCATCTGCCTTGTAGTTAGTCCTCTCTCTATATATACACATGTTGGACTTATTTGCCATGAAGCTAACCCTCAGTATATGGACATGTTGGACTCATCTGACATGTAGTTAGTACTCTGTATATGGACATGTTGGACTACTCTGCCATGAACCTGGCTCTCAGTATAAGAACACTTTGGACTCATCTGCCATTTAGCAAGAACTATGTATATGGAAATTTTACACTACTCTGCGATGTAACTAGCTCTCTGTACATGGACATTTTGGACTCGTTTGCCATGTAGCTAGCTCTCTGTATATGAACATATTGGACTTATCTGCCAAGTAGCTAGTTCTCTGTATATGAGCATGTTGGACTCATCACCCATGTAGCCTGCTCTGTGTGTATGAACATGTTTTAATCATCTGCCTTGTAGCTAGCCCGCTAAATATGCACATGTTTGACTCATCAGCCATGTAGGTAACTCTCAGTATATGTTACACTCATCTGCCATGTAGGCCATGTAGGTAGTACTTTATATATGGACATGTTGGACTTCTCTGCCATGTAGCTAGTTCAAAGTGTATGGAAAAGTTGGACTCATCTGCCATGTAGCTAGAACCCTGTATATGGAAATGTTGCAACACTCTGCCATGTAGCTAGCTCTCTGTATATGGACATGTAGGAATCATCAGCCATGTAAATAGATCCCTCTGTATGAACATGTTGGACTAATCTGCCTTGTAGTTAGTCCACTATATATACAGATGTTGAACTCATCTGTCAAGTAGCTAACTCTAAGTATATGGACATGTAGCTAGCTCTTTTTGCATGGGTATGATGGAGTGATCTGCCATGTAGGTAGCTCTCTATATAAGAACATTTTGGAGATGTCTTCCATGTAGCTAGCTCTCTGAATATGGACATGTTGGACTCATCAGCCAGGTAGCCAGCTCTGTCTCTACGAATATGTTGCACTCATATGCCTTGTAGCTAGTCCTCTTTATATATACACGTTGGACTCATCTGCATGTAGCTAACTCTCAGTATATGGACATGTTGGACTCACCTGCGATGTAGCTAGTATTCTTTATATCGACATGTTGGGCTCATCTGCCATGTAGCTATCTCTCAATATATGGACACATCAGACTCATCTGCCATGTAGCTAGAACTCTGTATATGGAAATGTTGCAATACTCTGCCATGTAGCTAACTCTCTGTATTTGGACATTTTGGACTCGTTTGCCATGTAGCTAGCTTCATGTATATGAACATATTGAACTTGTCTGCCATGTAGCTAGTTCTCAGTTTAAGGACATGTTGGACTATTCAGCCACGTAGAGAGCTCTCTGTGTATGAACATGTTGGACTCATCTGCCTTGTAGCTAGCCCTGTATATATACTCATGTTGGACTCATCTGCCATGTAGGTAACTCTCAGTATAT
>NW_006408903.1:561653-564350 GCF_000296735.1 Chrysochloris asiatica
TACCAGCCGCTCCGTGGGAGAAAGATGAGGCTTTCTACTCCCGTAAGGATTTACACCCTCGGAAACCCTGTACAGGGTCACTATGGGTCGGAACCGACTCCATGGTACTTAGCCATGTAGCTAGGTCTCTGTAAATTGACATTTTGTACTCGTCTGCCATGTGGCTTGCTTTCTTTTTATGAACATATTGGCCTCATCTGCTTTGTAGCTGACTCTCAGTGTATGGACACGTTGGACTCATCTTCAATGTAGCTAGTACTCTGTATATGGATATGATAGACTACTTTGCCATGTAGCTAGCTATCAGTATATGGACATGTTGGACTCATTTGCCATGTAACTAGAACTCTGTATATGGAAATGTTGCACTACTCTGCACTCTGTATATGGACATTTTGGACTTGTCTGTCATGTAGCTAGCTCTCTGTACATGGATATGTTGGACTGATAAGTCTTGTAGGTAGCTTTCTGTATAAGAACATTTTTGAGTTGTCTTCCATGTAGCTAGCTCTCTATATGGACATGTTGGACTCATCAGCCATGTAGCCAGCTCTTTCTCTATGAACATGTTGCAATCATCTACCTTGTAGCTAGTCCTCTTTATATACACATGTTTGACTCATCTGCATGTAGCTATTTCTCAGTATAGGGACATGTTGGATTCATCTTCCATGTTGCTAGTACTCTGTATATGGAAATCATAGACTACTCTGTCATGTAGCTAGCTCACACTATACGGACACGTTGGACTCATCTGGCATGTAGGTAGAGCTTTGTATATGGAAATGATGCACTACTCTTTAATGTAGCTATAGCTCTCTAAATATTCACATGTTGGACTCATCTGTGATGTACCAAACTCTCAGTATATGGACATGTTGGACTCATCTGCCACGTAGCTAGAACTCTGTATATGGAATCGTTGCACTACTCTCCCATGTAGCTAGCTCTCTGTATATGGATATTTTGGACTTGTCTGCCATGTAGCTAGCTCTCTGTGTATGGATATGTTGGGCATATCTGTCATGTAGGTAGCTCTCTGTATATGATCATATTGGAGTTGTTTGACATGTAACTAGCTCTCAGTATATGAACATATTCCACTTGTCTGCTATGTAGCTAGGTATCTGTATATGGCCATGTGCCACTCATTAGACATTTAACCAGCTCCTTCTGTATGAACATGTTAGACTTATCTGCCTTGTAGGCAGTCCTCTATATATACACATATTGGACTCATCTGCCATGTAGCTAAGTCTAAGTATATGGACATTTTGAACTCATCTGCCATGTAGGTAATAACTCTCAGTATATGGACATGTCGGACTCATCTACCATGTAGCTAGAAATGTGTGTATGGAAATATTGCACGACTCTGTCCTGTAACTAACTCTCTGTAAGTGGACATTTTGTATTTGTTTGCCATGTAGCTGGCTCTCTGTGCATGGATATTTTGGACTAATATGCCATGTAGCTAGCTCTCTGTATATGGACATATTAGAATTGTCTGCTATGCAACTAGCTCTCTGTATATGGACATGTGGCACTCATCTGACATGTATCTAACACTCTGTGCATGGATATGTTGGACTGATTGGACAAATAGGTATCTCTCTGTATATGAACATATTGGACATGTCTGCCATATAGCTAGCTCTCTGTATATGGACATGTTGGATTCACCAGCCATGTAGCCAGCTCTCTCTTTATGAACATGTTGGACTCATCTGCCATGTAGCTAACTCTCAGCATTTGGACACGTTGGACTCATCTGCCATGTAGCTAGTACTCTGTATATGGAAATGTTGGACGACTCTGCCAGGCAGCTAGCTGTCAGTATATGCCCAGGTTGGAATCATGTGCCATGTAGCTAGCTCTCTGTATATGGACATTATGGACTTTTCTGCCATGTTGCTAGCTTTCTGTATATGGATACGTTGGATTCATCTACCATATAGTAGAACTCTGTATATGGAAATTTTGTACTACTCTGCCATGTAGCTAGTTCTCTCTATATTGACATTTTGCACTCTTCTGCCATGTTGCTAGCTCACTGTGCAGTATATGTTTGACTTATCTGTCATGTAGGTACCTCTCTTTATTTGAGTATATTGGACTTGTCTGCCATTTAGCTAGCTCTCAGTATATGGACATTTGAACTCATCAGCCATGTAGCCAGCTCTCTCTGTATGAACATGTTGGACTCATCCGCCTTGTAGGTAGTCCTCTATAAATACATATCATCAACTCATCTGCCATGTAGCTAACTCTCAGTCTATGGACACATTGGACTCATCTGCCATGTAGCTACCTCTCTGTACATGAACATTTTGGATGCATCGTCCATGTAGCACTCTCTCAGTGCATGGATATGTTGGACAGATCTGCTATGTAGGTAGCTACCTGTATAAGAATATATTGGCCTTCTCTTCCATGTAGCTAGATTTCTGTACATGGACGTGCTGGATTCATCAGACATGTAGCCATCTCTCTCTGTATGATCATGTTGGACTCATCTTCCTTGTAGCTAGTCCTCTATATAAACACAAGTTTGACTCATATGTATGTAGCTAACTCTCAGTATATGGACATGTTGGACTCATCTTCCATGTAGTTAGTATTGTGTATATGGAAATATTGGACTACTCTGCCATGTAACTAGCTCTCAGTATATGGACACATTGGAGTCATCTATCA
>NW_006408903.1:564925-573029 GCF_000296735.1 Chrysochloris asiatica
ACTCATCTGCGTTGTAGCTAGTGCTTTATATATACACATGTTGGATGCATCTGCCATGTAGCTAACTCTCAGTATATGGACATGTTGGATTACTCTGTCATGTAGCTAGCTCTCTGAGAATGGACACATTGGACTTACATGCCATGCAGCTAGTACTCTGTATATGGACATGTTGGACTACTGTGCCATGTAGCAAGCACTCATTATATGAGCACTTTAGACTCATGTGCTATGTATCTAAAAATATGTATATAGAAATGTTGCACTACACTGCCATGCACCTATCTCTCTGAATATGGACATTTTGGACTCTTCTGCCATGTTGCTTGCTTTATGTGCATAGGTATGTTGGACTGATCTGTCATGTAGGTAGCTGCCTGTATATGAACATATTGGATTGTCTGCCATGTAGCTAGTTCTCTGTATATGAACATGTTGGACTCATCAGCCATGTAGCCAGCTTTCTCTGTATGAACATGCTGTACTCATCTGCCTTGTAGCTAGTCGTCTATATATACACATGTTGTACTCATCTGTCATGTAGCGAACTCTCAGTATATGGACATGTTGGACTCATCTGCCATGTAGCTTGTACTCTTTATCTGGACATGTTGGGCTACTGTGCCATGTAGCTAACTCTCATTATATGGACAAGTTTGACACATCTGCCATGAAGCTAAAACTCTGTATATGGAAATGTAGCACTACTCTGCCATGTAAGTAGCTCTCTGTATATGGACATTTTGGACTCATTTGCCATGTACATAGCTCTCTGGGCATGAATATGTTGGATTGATCTGCCATGTAGGTAGCTCTCTATAAATGACCCTATTGGAAATGTCTGCCATGTAGATAGCTCTCTGAATATGAACTTGTTTGGACTCATCAGCCATATACCTAGGTCTCTGTATATGGACATGTTGGACTCATGAACTATGTAGCCATCTTTCTCTCTATGAACATCTGCCTTGTAGCTAGTCCTCTCCAAATGAACGTGTTGGACTCATCTGCCATGTACCTAGTACTCTGTATATAGACAAGTTGGAGTACTCTGCCATGTAGTCAGCTCTCTGTGTATGAACATGTTGGACTCATCTGACTTGTAGCTAGTCCTCTGAATATACACAAGTTGGACACATCTGCCATGAAGCTAACTCTCAGTCTATGTACATATTGGACTTATCTGCCATGTAGTTACCTCTCTGTACATGAACATTTTGGACTCATCGTCCATGTAGCACGCTCTCAGTGCATGGATATGTTGGACTGATCTGTCATTTAGGTAGCTTTCTGTATATGAACATATTGGACTTGTCTGCCATGTAGCTAGCTCTCTGTATATGAACATGTTGGACTCATCTGCCTTGTTGCTAGGCCTCTATATATAAACATTTTGGGCTCATCTACCATGTAGCTAACTCTAAGTGTATGGACATGTTGGACTCACCTGCCATGTACCTAACTATCGTTATATGGACATGTTGGAATCATCTGCCACGTAACTAGGATTCTGTGTATGGAAATGTTGGACTCGTCTGCCAAGTAGCTAGCTCTCAGTATATGGACACGTTGGATTCATCTACCATGTAGCTTAAACTCTGTATAAGGAAACGTTGCACTACTCTGCCATTTAGCTAAGTCTTTGTATATTGACATTTTGGACTGATGTGTCATGTAGTTAGTCCTCTGTATATGAAAATATTGGAGTTTTCTGCCATGTAGCTAGCTCTCTGTATATTGACATTTGTACTCGTCTGCCATGTAGCTACCTTTCTGTGCATGGATATGTAGGACTAATCTGTCATGTAGGTAGCTTTCTGTAGATGAACATATTGGAATTCTCTGCCATGTATCTAGCTCTCAGAGTATGGACATGTTGGACTCTTCAGCCATGTAGCCTGCTTTCTGTGTATGAGAATGTTGGATTCACCTGCCTTCTAGCTAGTCCTCTATGTATACATATGTTGGACTCATCTGCCATGTAGCTAGTACTCTGTATATGGACATGTTGGACTACTCTGCCATGTAGCTAGCTCTCAGTATATGGACATTTTGGACTCATCTGCCTTGAATCTAGCACTCTGTCCATGGAATTGTTCTACTGATCTGCCAGGTAGGCAGCTCCCTGCAAATGAACATATTGGACTTCTCTGCCATGTAGCTAGCTCTCTGTATATGGACATGTTGGAATCATCAGCCTTGTAGCCAGCTCTCTCTGTATGAACATGTTGGACTCATCTGCCTTGTAGCCAACTATCTCTGTATGAACATGTTGGACTCATCTACCTTGTAGCTAGTCCTCTATATATACACATGTTGTAGTCATATGCCAAGGAGCTAACTCTCAGTATATAGACATGTTGGACTAATCTGCCATGGAGCTAATATTCTGTATATGGAAATGATGGACTACTCTGCCATATAGCTAGCTCTCAGTATATGGACAAGTTGGACTCATCTGCCATGTAGTTAGAACTCTGTATATGGAAATGTCACACTACTTTGCCATTTAGCTAGCTCTCTGTATATGGACATTTTGGACTCATCTGCCATGAATCAAGCACTCTGTCCATGCAAGTGTTGGACTGATCTGCCAGGTAGGCAGCTCCCTTCAAATGAACATATTGGACTTGTCTGCCATGTAGCTAGCTCTCTGTATATGGACATGTTGGAATCATCAGCCTTCTAGCCAGCTCTCTCTGTATGAACATGTTGGACTCATCTACCTTGTAGCTAGTCCTCTATATATAGACATGTTGAACTCATCTGTCATGGAGTTAACTCTCAGTATATGGACATATTGGACTCATCTGCCATGTAGCTAATATTCTGTATATGGAAATGATGGACTACTCTGCCATATAGCTAGCTCTCTGTATATGGACACATTGGACTCATCTGCCATGTAGTTAGAACTCTGTATATGGAAATGTTGCACTACTCTGTCATTTAGCTAGCTCTCTGTAAATGGATATTATGGAATTATCTGCCATGTAGCTTGTTGTCTGTGCATGGATATGTTGGACTGATCTGCCATGTAGGGAGCTCCCTTTAAATGAACATATTGGATTTGTCTGCTATGTAGCTAGCTCTCTGTATATGGACATGTTGGATTCATCAGGCATGTAGCCAGCTCTCTCTGTATGATCATGTTGGAATCATCTCCCTTGTAGCTAGTCCTCCATATATACACGTGTTGGACTTATCTTCCATAGAGCTAACTCTTAGTATATGGACATGTTGGAATCATCTGCCATGTAGCTAGAACTCTGTAAATGGAAATGTTGCACTATTCTGCCATGTAGCTAGATCTCTGTATATTGTCATTTTGGACTCGTCTGTCATGTAGCCAGCTCTCTATACATGGTTATGTTTGACTGATCTGTCAAATAGGTAGCTCTCTGTAGTTGAAAATATTGGACTTGTCTGCCATGTAGCTATCTCTCTGTATATGGACATGTTGGACTCACCTGTTATGTGGTTAACTCTCAGTATATGGACATATTGAAATCATTTTCCATGTTGCTAGTATTCTGTATATGGAAATGTTGGACTACTCTGCCATTTAGCTAGCTCTCTGTATATTGACATTTTGAACTGATTTGTCATGTAGTTAGCTCTCTGTATATGAAAATATTGGAGTTTTCTGCCATGTAGCTAGCTCTCTGTATATAGACATTTTGGACTCATCTGCCATGTAGCTTGCCCTCTGTGCATGGATATGATGGACCGATCTGTCATGTACGTAGCTCTCTGTATATTAACATGCTGGACTTATCTGCCATGTAGCTAGCTTTCTGTACATGGACATGTTAGACTCCTCAGCCATGTAGATTCTCTCTCAATATGAACATGTTGAATTCATCTACCTTGTAGCTAGTACTCTATATATACACATGTTGAACTTATCTGCCATCTAGGTAGTACACTGTATAAAGAAATGTTGGATTACTCTGCCATGTAGCTAGCTCTTTGTATATGAACATTTTGGACTTATAAACCATGAAGCTAGCTCTCTGTGCATGGATGTGTTAGACTGATCTGTCATGTAGGTAGCTCCCTGTTTATGAACATATTGGACTTGTCTGCCGCGTAGCTAGCTTTCTGTATATGGACATGTTGAAATCATCAGCCATGTAGCCATCTCTTTCTGTATGAACATGTTGGACTCATCTGCCTTGTTGATAGTCCTCTATATATACACATGTTGGACACCTCTGCCAAGTATCTACCTCTCAGTATATGGAAACGTTGGACTCATCTGCCATGTAGCTAACTCAAAGTATATGGACGCATTAGACTCATCTGCCACGTGGCTAATACTCTATATATGGAAATGTTGGACTACTCTACCATATCGGTAGCTCTCAGTATATGGACACGTTGGACTCATTTTCCATGTAGCTAAAACTCTGTAATTGGAAATATTACACTACTATGTCATGTAGCTAACTCTCTGTACATGGACATTTTGGACTCCTCTGCCATGAAGCTAGCGCTCTGTGCATGGATATGTTAGACTGATCTGCCATATAGGTTTTTGTTGTTGTTGTTAAGTGCCGTTGAGTCGGTTCCGACCCATAGCAACCTTGTACAGGGTTTCTGAGGATGTAAATCTTTACAGCAGTAGAAAGCCTCATCTTTCTCCTGCGGAGCGGCTGGTAGTTTCGAACTGCTGACCTTAAATTAAGGTTCACAGCCCGATTCATAACCACTACAATACAGAGCTCCTCTATAAATGAACATATTGGATTAGTCTGTCATGTAGCTTGCTCTCTGCCTATGGACATGTTGGGCTCATGAGCCATATAGCCAGTTCTCGCTCTAAGAATATTTTGGACTCATCTGGCTTGTAGCTAGTCCTCTATATATACACAAGTTGAAATCATCTGCCATGTAGCTAACTCTCAGTTTCTGTACATGTTGGACTCATCTGCCGTGTAGCTAGAACTCTGTATATGGACATTTTGGACTACTCTGCCATGTAGTCAGTTCTCAGTATATGGACACATTGGCCTCATCTATCATGTAGCTAGAATTCTGCATATAGAAATGTTGCACTACTCTGCCATGTAGCTAGCTATCAGTATATGGAACCGTTGAACTCATCTTCCATGTAGCTAGAACTTTGTATATGGAAATGTTGCACTACTCTGCCATGTAGCTAGATCTCTGTATATGGACATTTTGGACTCGTTCTGTTATGTATTTAGCTCTCTGTGTGTGAATATGTTGAACAGATCTGCCATGTAATTAGCTCTCTGTATATTAACATATTGGAATTGTCTGCCATGTAGCTAGTTCTCAGTATATGGACACGTTGGACTCATCTGCATTATCGGTAGAACTCTGTATATAGAAATCTTGCACTACCCTGCTGTGTAGTATATGGACATTATGGACACGTTGGAATCATCTGCCATGTAGCTATTCCTCTATATATACATATGTTGGACTCATCTGCAATGTAGCTAGCACTCTGTATATGGACATGTTTGACTACTCTGCCATTTAGCTAGTTGTCAGTATTTGGACACTTTGGACTCAGCTGCCATGAAGCTCGAACTCCATATATGGAAATGTTGTACTAGTCTACCATGTAGGTAGCTCTCTGTATAAGGACATGTTGGACTCGTCTGTCATGTAGCCAGCAGTCTCTGTATGAACATGTTGAACTCATCTGCCTTGTAACTTGTCCACTATATATACACATGTTGGTCTCATCTGCCATGTAGCTAACTCTCAGTATATGGACATGTTGGAATCATCTGCCATGTAGCTAATACTCTGTATATGGACATGTGGGACAACTTTGCCATGTAGCTAGCTCTCAGTATATGGACAAGTTGGATTCATCTGCCATGTAGCTAGACCTCTGTATATGGAATTATTGTACACATGTTGGACTCATTTACCATGTAGCTAGTACTCTTAATATGGACATGTTGGACTGCTCTTCCATTTAACTAGCTCTCAGTATATAGACACATTGAACATAACTGCAATGTAGTTTGAGCTCTTTATATGTAAATGTTGCAGTACTCTGTCATGTAGCCAGCTCTCTGAATATGGACATTTTGGACTAACCTGACATGTAGCTAGCTCTCTGTGCATGGATATGCTGGACTGATCTGCCATGTAGGTAGCTCTCTGTATATGAACATATTGGACTTGACTGCCATGTAGCTAGCTCTCTATACATGGATATATTGGACTAACCTGACATGTAGCTAGCTCTCTGTGCATGGATATGCTGGACTGATCTGCCATGTAGGTAGCTCTCTGTATATGAACATATTGGACTTGTCTGACATGTAGCTAGCGTTCTGTATATGGATATGTTGGACTCATCAGCCATATAACCATCTCTCTCTGTATGAACATGTTGGATTCAAATGCCTTGAGCAAGTCCTCTATATATACACATGTTGGACTAATCTGCCATGTATCTAAGCCTCAGTATACGGACATGTTGTACTCATCTGCCATGTAGCTAGAACTCTGCATATGAAAATATTGCACTACTCTGCCATGTAGCTAGCTCTCTGTACATGGACACGTTGGACTCATCTGCCATGTAGCTAGTACTCTGTATATGGAAATGTTGCACTGTTCTGCCATGTAGCTACCTCTGACTATATGGACATTGTGGCATCGTCAGCCATGTAGCTAGCTCTCTAAGCATGGATATGTTGGACTGATCTGCCATGTGGGTAGCTCTCTGTAAATGAAGATATTGGACTTATCTGCCATGTAGCTAATCCTCTAAATATATATACGTTGGACTCATCTGCCACGTAGCTAACTCTAAGTGTATGAATATGTTGGAAACATCTGCCATGTCACCAGCTCTCTGTGTATGAACATGTTGGAATCATCTGCCTTGTTGCTAGCCCTCTAAATATACATATGTAAGACTGATCTGGCATGTAGCTAACTCTCAGTATATGGACATGTTGGACTCATCAGTCATGCAGCTAGAACTCTGTACATGGACATGTTGGACTACTCTGCCATGTAGCTATTGATCAGTATATGGCCACGTTGGACTCATCTGACATATATCTAGAACTCTGTATCTGGAAATGTTGCAATTCTATGCCATGTAGCTAGCTCTCTGTATATGGATATTTTAGAATCATCAGCCATGTAGCTAGCTCTCTGTGCATGGATATGTTTGACTGATCTTCCATATAATTTGCTCTCTGTATATGAACATATTGGACTTACATGCCATGTAGCTAGCTCACATTATATGGACATGTTGGACTCATCAGCCATGGAGCCTGTTCTCTATGTATGAGAATGTTGGACTCACCTGCCTTATGGCTTCTCCTCTATATATAAACATCTTGGAATCATCTTCTATGACGCTAATACTCTGTATATGGACATGTATACTCTGCCATGTTGCTCACTCTCAGTATATAGACAAGTAACCATGTAGCTAGAACTCAGTATATGGAAATGCTGCACTACTCTACCAAGACGCTATCTCTTTGTATATGGATATTTTGGACTCGTCTGCCATATAGCTAGCTATCAACATGGGTATGTTGGATTGATCTGCCATGTAGCTCGCTCACAGTATATGAACATGTTGGACTCATCTGCCATGTAACCAGCACTCTGTGTATAAACATGTTGGACTCATCTATCATGTAGCTAGAGCACTGTATATTGACATGTTGGATGACTCTGCTATGTAGCTAGCTCTCAGTATATGGACACGTTGGACTCATCGGCCATGTAGCTAGAACTCTGTATATGGTAATGTTGCACTGTTCTGCCATGTAGCTAGCTCTCTGTATATGGACATTTTGGAATTGTCAGCCATGTAGCTAGCTTTCTGTGCATGGATATGTTGAACTGATCTGCCATGTAGGTAGATCTTTGTATATGAACATATTGGATTTGTCTCCCATATAGGTAGCTCTCTGTAAATGAAGACATAGAACTCATTTGCCATGTAGCCAGCTGTGTATGAACAAGTTGGTCTCATCTGCCTTGTAGCTGTTGTTGTTGTTGTTAAGTGCCATCGAGTCGGGTCCGACCCATAGCGACCCTGTACAGGGTTTCCGAGGGTGTAAATCTTTACGGGAGT
>NW_006408903.1:573129-576229 GCF_000296735.1 Chrysochloris asiatica
TAAGGTTCGCAGCCCGATTCGTAACCACTACGCTACCAGAGCTCCTTGTAGCTAGCCCTCTAAATATACACATGTTGGACTTATCTCCCATGATGCTAACTCTCAGTTTATGGGCATGTTGGACTCATCTACCATGCAGCTAGAACTCCGTATATGGACATGTTGGATTACTCTGCCATGTAGCTAGCTCTCAGAATATGCACACTTTGGAATCATCTGTCATGTAGCTAGAACTCTGTATGAGAACATGGTGGACTACTCTGCCATGTATCTAGTTTTCTATATATGGACACATTGAACTCATCTGCTATATAGCTAGAATTCTGTGTATGGAAATGTTGCACTACTCTGCCATGTAACTAGGTCTCTGTACATGGACAAGTTTGACTCATCTGCCATGTAGCTAGAGCTCTGTATTTAGAAATGTTACACTGTTTTGCCATGTAGCTAGCTCTCTGCATATGGACATTTTGGAATCGTCAGCCATGTAGATAGATCTCTGTGCATGGATATGTTAGACACATCTGACATGTAGGTATCTCTCTGTATATGAAGATATTGAACTTGTCTGTCATATAGCTAATCCTCTAAACATACATATGCTGGAGTCATCTGCCACATAGCTAACTCTAAGTGTGTGGACATGGTGGACTCATCTGCCATGTAGCTAGCCATCTAAATATACATATGTAGGACAGATATGGCATGTAGCTAACTCTCAGTATATGGAAATGTTGGACTCATTGCCCATGTAGCTAGAACTCTGTATATGGACAATTTGGACTACTCTGCTATGTAGCTAGCTCTCAGTATATAGACACGTTGGATTCCCCTGACATGCAGCTAGAACTCCGTATATGGACATGTTGGACTACTCCGCCATGTAGCTAGCTCTCAGTATATGCAGATGGACTATTCTGCCATGTAGTTAGAACTCTGTACTTTGAAATGTTGCACTACTCTTCCATGTAGCTATCTGTCTGTATATGGACATTTTGAACTCGTCTGCCATGTAGGTAGCTCTCTGTACATGGATACGATGGATTAATCTGACATGTAGTTAGATCTCTGTATCTGAACATGTTGGATTACTCTGCATTGTGGATAACTCTCAGTATATGGACATGATGGACTCATCAGCCATGGAGCCATCTGTCTGTGTATGAAGATGTTGTACTCATCTGCCTTGAAGCTAGCCCTCTAAATATATATATGTTGGAATAAACTTGCATGTATCTAACTCTCAGTATATGGACATGTTTGACTACTCTGCCATTTAGCTAGCTCTCAGTATATGGACACGTTGGACTACTCTGCCATGTAGTTAGAACTCTGTACATGGAATTGTTGCACGACTTTTCCATGTACCTAGTACTCTGTATATTGAAATTTTGGACTCCTCTGCCATGGAGCTAGCTCTTTGTATATGGACATTTTGAACGCGTCAGCCATGTAGCTAGTTCTCTGTGCATGGATATGTTGAACTGATCTGCCATGTAGGTAGGTCTCTGTATTTGAACATACTGGACATGTCTGCCATGTAGCTAGCAATCAGTATATGGACATTTTGAACTCATCAGCCATGTAGCCTGCTCTCTATGTATGAGAATGTCGGATTCACCTCCCTTGTAGCTCCTCCTGTATATATACACATGTTCACTCAACTGCCATGTTGCTAGTACTGTGTATATGGGCATGTTGGACTACTCTGCCATGTAGCTAGCTCTCAGTATATGGACACGTTGGACTCATCTGCTATGTTGCTAGAACTCTGTATATGGAAATGTTGCACTCCTCTGTCATGTAGGTAGCTCTCTGTATATGGATGTTTTGGAATTGTCAGCCATGTAGCTAGCTCTCTGTATATGGATATGTTGCACTACTCTGCCATGTACCTGGATGTCTGTATATGGACATGTTGGACACATCTGCCAAATAGCTAGAACTTTGTATATGGAAACATTGCACTACTCTGTCATATAGCTAGCTTTCTGTATATGAATATTTTGTAGTTGTCTGCAATGTAGCTAGCACTCTGTACATGGAAATGATGGGCTGATCTGCTATGTAGTTAGCTCTCTGTATATGCAGATATTGGACTTGTCTGCCATGTAGTCAGCTCTCTGTGTATGAATGAATTGGACTCATCTGCTTTGTAGCTAGCCCTCTAAGTATACACTTGTTGGACTCATCTCCCATGAAGCCAACTCTCAGTATATGGACATGTTGGACTCATCTGCCATGTAGCTAGAACACCGTATATGGACATGTTGGACTACTCTACCATGTAGCTAGCTCTCATGTAGATATCAGGACACATTGGACTCATCTGCCATGAAGCTAAAACACTGTATATTGAAATGTTGCACTACTCTGCATTGTAGCTAGCTCTCTGTATATGGACATGTTGATCTTGATCTCATCTGCCATGTAGCTAGAACCCTGTATATGGAAATGTTGTACTACTCTGCCATGTATCTAGCTCTCTGTACATGGACATTTTAGACTTATCAGCCATGTAGCCAGCTGTCTGTGTATGAACATGTTGGACTCATCTGCCTTGTAGCTAGCCCTCTAAATATACACGTTGGACTCATCTGCCATTTTTCTCAGTCTCAGAATAAGGACATGTTGGAATCATATACCATGTAGCTAGTACTCTGTATATGGATATGTTGGACTACTGTGCCATTTAGCTGCTCTCAGTATATGGATGCTTTGGACTGCTCTGCCATGTAGCTAGAAATCTGTGTATGGTAATTTTCACCAGTCTGCCATGTAGCTGGCTCTCTGTATATGGACACGTTGGATTCATCTGCCAAGTAGCTAGAACTTTTTGTATGGAAATGTTGCACTACTCTGCCATGTAGCCAGCTTTCTATACATTTACATTTTGTACTCGTTGCCCTGTAGCTTGTGCTCTGTGTATGAATAAGTTGGACTCATCTGCCTTATAGCTAGCCCTCAAAATATACACATGATGGACTCATCTCTCATGAAGCTAACTCTCAGTATTAGGACATGTTGGACTCATCATCCATGTAGCTAGAACTCTGTATATGGACATTTTGGACTACTCTGCCATGTCGCTAGCTCTCAG
>NW_006408903.1:576794-578459 GCF_000296735.1 Chrysochloris asiatica
GCTAGAACTTTGTATATGGAAATGTTGCACTACTCTGACATGTAAGTAGCTCTCTGTATATGAACATTTTGTACACGTCTGCCACTTTGTACATGGGTATGTAAGACTGATCTTCCATGTAGATATCTCTCTGTAAATGAAAATATTGGGCTTTTCTGCCATGTAGCTAGCTCTCAGTATATGGACATGTTGGACTCATCAGCCATGTAGCCAACTCTCTGTGTATGAACAAATTGTTCTCATCTGCCTTGAAGCTAACTCTCAGTATATGTACATGTTGGATTCCTCTGCCATGTAGCTAGTATTCTCTATATGGACATTTGGGACTATCCTGCCATGTAGCTACCTCTCGGTATATGAACATGTTGGACTCATCTGCCATGTAGCCAGCTCTCTATGTATGAACATGTTGGGCTCACCTGCCTTGTAGTTAGTCCTCTAAATATACACATGTAGGATTCATCTGCCATGTAGCTATAACTCTGTATATTGAAATATTGCACTACACTGCCATTTAGCTAACTCTCTGTATATGGACAATTAAGACTTGTCTGCCATGTAGCTAGCTCTCTGTATATAGACATGTTGGACTCATCAGTAATGTAGCCACCTCTCTGTGTATGAACATGTTGGACTCATCTACCTTGTAGTAAACCCTCTAAATATACACATGTTGAATTCATCTGTCATGTAGCTATCTCTTGATATAGGGAGATGTTTTAATACTCTTCCATGTAGAGAGTACTCTGTATATGGATATGTTGGACTTCTCTGCCATGGTGCTTGCTCACAGTATATAGACAAGTGGCCATGGACACAATGTATTCATCTGCCATGTACTAGAGCCCTTTATATGGAAATGTTGCACTATTTGGCCATCTAGTTAGCTCTCTATATTTGGACACGTTGGACTCATCTTTCACGTAGCTAGAACCCTGTTTATGGAAATGTTGCACTACTCTGCATTGTAGCTAGCTCTCTGTATATGGACATTTTGGACATATCAGCCATGGACCTAAAACTGTGTATATGGAAACGTTGCTATACTCTGCCATGTATCTAGTACTCTGTATATGGACATGTTGGATTACTCTTCCATGGAGCTAGCTCTCTGTATATGGACATTTTGGACTCGTCTCCCATGTAGCTAGCTCTTTGTGATTGGATATGTTGGATTGATCTGCCATGTAGGTAGAGCTCCATATATGAACACATTGGACTTGTCTGCCATGTAGCCAGCTATCATTGTATTGACATGTTGGACTTATCAACAATGTAGCCAGCTCTCTGTTTATGAGAATGTTGGACTCAGCTGCCTTGTAGTTACTCTTTTATATAAACACATGTTGGAATCATCTGACCTATAGCTAGTACTCTGTATATGAACGTGTGGGACTACTCTGCCATGGTGCTCGCTCACAGTATATAGACAAGTGGCCATGTAGCTATCTCTCTGTATATGGATATTTTGGACTCGTCTGTCACGTAGATAGCTCTCTACATGGATATGTTGGATTGATCTGCCATGTAGATAGCTCACAGTATATGAACATGATGGTCTCATCTGCCATGTAGCCAGCACTCTGTGTATGAACATGTTGGACTCATCTACCATGTAACTAGAACACTGTATATTGACATGTTGGACTAGTCTGCTATGTAGCT
>NW_006408903.1:578559-593074 GCF_000296735.1 Chrysochloris asiatica
TGTAGCCAGCACTCTGTGTATGAACATGTTGGACTCATCTACCATGTAACTAGAACACTGTATATTGACATGTTGGACTAGTCTGCTATGTAGCTAGCTCTCAGTATATGGACACATTGGACTCATCTGCATTTGTAGCTAGAACTCTGTAGATGGAAATGTTGCAATACTCTACCATATAGCTAGCTCTTTGTATACGGACATTTTGGATTTGTCTGTCATGTAGCTAGCTCTCTGTACATGGACATATTGCGCTGATCTGCCATGTAGGTAGCTCTCTGTATGTGAACATATTGGACTTGTCTGTCATGTAGCTAGCTCTCATTATATGGACAAGTTGGACTCATTAGCCTTGTAGCTAGTACTTTGTATATGGACATGTTGGACTACTCTGCTATTTAGCTAGCTCTTAGTATATAGACATGTTGTATTCATCTGCCATGTAGCTAGAATTCTGTATATGGAAATGTTGCTCTACTCTGCCATGTAGCTAGCTCTGTATATATGGACATGTTGGACTCATCTGCCATGTAGCTAGAACACTGTATATGGAAATGATGCACTACTCTGTCACGTAGCAAGCTCTCTATGTATGGACAATTTGGATTCATCTGCCATGAAGCCAGCTCTCTGTGGATGAACATTTTGGACTTGTCTGCCTTGTTGCTAGCCCTCTAAATATACATATGTAGGACTGATCTGGCATGTAGCTAGCTCTCAGTGAATGGACATGTTGGACTCATCAGCCATGTAGTTAGAACTCTGTATATAGACATGTTGGACAACTCTGCCATGTAGCTAGTGCTCAGTATGTGGACACGTTTGACTCATCTGCCATGTATCAAGAACTCTGTATATGGAAATGTTGCACTGCTCTGCCATGTAGCTAGCTCTCTGTATATGGACATTTTAGAATTGTCAGTCATGTAGCAAGCTCTCTGTGCATGGATATGTTGGACTGATCTGCATGTAGGTAGCTCTTTGTATATGAACATATTGTACTTACATGCCATGTATCTAGTTCACATTATATGGACATTTTGGATTCATCAGTCATGGATCCTGTTCTCTTTGTATGAGATTGTTGGACTCACCTGCCTTATAGCTATTCCTCTCTCTATATACATGTTGAAATCATCGGCCATGAAGCTAGTACCCGGTATATGGACATGTTTGGATACTCTGCCATGTTGCTAGCTCTCAGTATATAGACAAGTAACCCTGTAGCTAGAACTCTGTATATAGAAATTTGCATTACTCTGCTAAGAAGGTTACTCTGTATATGGACATTTTGGACTTGTCTGTCATGTAGCTATCTCTCAACATGGATGTGTTGGATTGATCTGCCATGTAGCTGGCTCCAGTATATGAACATGTTGGACTCATCTGCCATTTAGCCAGCTCTCTGTGTATAAACATTTTGGACTCATCTACCATGTAGCTAGAACACTGTATATTAATATGTTGGACTAGTCTGCTATGTAGCTAGCTCTCATTATATTGACACGTTGGACTCATCTGCCATGTTACTAGAACTTTGTATATGAATATGTTGCAACACTCTGCCATGTAGCTAGCTCTTTGTATACGGACACTTTGGAGTCATCTGCCATGTAGCTAGCTCTCTGTACATGGACATGTTGCGCTGATCTGCCATGTAGGTACCTCTCTGTATATGAACACTTTGGACTGGTCTGTCATATAGCTAGCTGTCATTATATGGACAAGTTGGACTCATTAGCATTGTAGCTAGTACTCTGTATATGGACATGTTGGACTACTCTGCTATGTAGCTAGTTCTTAGTTTATGGGCACATTGAATTCATCTGCCATGTAGCTAGAACTCTGCATATGGAAATGCTGCACTATTCTGCCACGTAACAAGCTCTCTATTTATGGACAATTTGGACTCATCTGCCATGTAGCTAGCTTTCTGTACATAGAAATAATGGAGTGATCTGACATGTAGGTAGCTTTCTCTATATGAACATATTGGACTTCTCTACCATGTAGCTAGCACTCAGTATATGGACATGGTGGACTCATTATTCATGGATCCAGCTGTCTGTGTATGAACATGTTATACTCATCTGCATGTTAGCTAACCCTCTAAATATAAACATGTTGTAATCATCTTCCATGTATATAACACTCAGTATATGGAAATGTTGTACTCATTTGACATGTAGGAAGTACTCTGTATATGGACATGTTTGAGCACTTTGCCATGTAGCTAGCTCTCAGTATATGGACACGTTGAACTCATCTGCCATGTAGTTAGAAATTTGTATATGAAAATGTTGCACTACTCTGCCAAGTATCTAGTACTCTGTACATGGACATGTTGTACTACTCTGCCAAGCAGCTGGCTCTCTGTATATGGACATTATGTATTTGTCTGCCATGTAGCTATATCTCTGTACAGGGATATTTTGGACTGATTTGATATGTAGTTAGCTCTCTCTCTATGTAGATATTGTACTTGTCTGCCATGTAGCTATCCCTGTTAATATATGTATGTTGGACTCATCTGCAACGTAGCTAACTCTAAGTGTATGCACATGTTGGACTCATCTGCCATGTAGCCTGCTCTCTCTGTATGATCATGTGGGACTCATCTGCCTTGTAGCTAGCCCTCTAAATATACATTTGTTGAATATATCTGCCTTGTAGCTAGCTCTCAGTATATGGACATGTTGGAATCATCCACCATGTAGCTAGAATTCTGTATATGAACATGTTGGACTACGCTGCCATATAGCTAGTTCTCTGTATATGGACATGTTGGACTAATCTGCCATGTAGCTAGAACTCTGTATATGGAAACGTCGCACTACTCTGCCATGTAGCTAGTTGTCTGTACATAGACATGTTGGACTCATCTGCCATGTAGCTAGAACACTGTATGTGGAAATGTTGCACTGTTCTGCCATGTAGCTAGTCTCTGTATATGGACATTTTGGAATCATCAGCCATGTAGCTAGCTAGCTCTCTGTTCATGGATATGTTGGACTGATCTGCCATGTAGGTATCTCTCTGTATATGAAGATACTGGACTTGTGTTCCATGTAGCTAATCCTCTAAATATACATATGTTGTACTTATCTACCATGTAGCTAACTATAAGTGTATGGACATGATGGACTCATCTGCCATGTAGCCAGCTCTCTGTGTATGAACATGTTGGACTCATCTACCTTGTAGCTAGCCCTCTAAATATACATATGTTGGACTGATATGGCAGGTGTCTAACTCTCAGTATATGGACATATTGGACTCATCGGCCATGTAGCTAGAACTCTGTATATGGACATGTTGGACTACTCTGCTATGTAACTAGCTCTCAGTGTATGGTTACGTTGGACTCAGCTGTCATGCAGCTAGAACTCTGTATAAGGAAAGGTTGCACTACTCATCCATGTAGCTAGCTCTCTGTATATGGACATTTTGGACTCGTCTGCCATGCAACTAATACTCTGTATATGGACATGTTTGACTACTCTGCCATTCAGCCAACTCTCAGTATATGGACACGTTGGACTACTCTGCCATGTAGCTAGAACTCTGTATATTGAAATGTTGCACTACTCTACCATGAAGCTAATACTCTGTATATGGACATTTTAGACTCGTCTGCCAAGTAATTAGATCTCTGTGCATGGATATATTGAACTGATCTGCCATATAGCTAGCTTTCTGTATATGAATATATTGGACTTCTCTGCCATGTATATGGACATGTTGACTCATTAGCCATGTAGCCTGGGCTATGTGTATGAGAATGTTGGACTCACCTGAAGCTCGTCCTATATATTTATACATGATGGACTCCTCTGCCACTAGTACTTTGTGTATGCACATGTTGGACTACTCTGACATGTAGCTATCTGTCAGTATATGGACACTTTGGACTCATCTGCCATGTAACTAGAACTCTGTATATGGAAATGTTGCCCTGCTCTGCCATGTAGCTAGCTCTCTGTATATGGACATTTCGGAATTGTCAGCCATGTAGCTATGTCTCTCTGCATGGATATGTTTGATTGATCTGCCATGTAGGTAGCTCTTTGTATATGAAGATATTGAACTTGTCTGCCATGTAGGTAGCTCTCTGTATATGAAGATATTGGACTCATCTGCCATGTAGCCAGCTTTCAGTGTATGAACAAGTTGGTCTCATCTGCCTTGTAGCTAGCCCTCTAAATATACACATGTTGGACTCATCTTCCATGAAGCTAACTCTCAGTATATGGACATGTTGGATTCATCTGCCATGTAGCTATAACTCTATATATGGACATATTGGACTACTCTGCCATGTAGCTAGCTCTCAGAATATGCACATGTTGGACTCATCCGCCATGTAGCTAGACCTTTGTGTATGGAAATCTTGAACTATTCTGACATGTAGCTACCTCTTCTCCATATATGGACATGTTGGATTCATCAGCCATGTATACGGAAATGTTGTAATACTCTGCTATGTAGCTAGCTCTCTATATATGGACATCTTGGAATCCTTTACCATGTAGCTAGCTCTCTGTGCATGGATATGTTGGACTGATCTGCCATGTAGGTAAATATCTAAATATACACTTGTTGGACTCATCTGCCACATTGCCAACTCTCAGTATATGGACATGTTGGACTCATCTGCCATGTAGACAACTCTCTGTGTATGAACCTCTTGGACTCATCTGCCTTGTAGCTTGGCCTCTAAATATACACATGTTGGATTACTCTGCCATGTAGCTAACTCTCAGTTTATGGACATGTTGGTCTCATCAGCCATGTAGGTAGAACTCTGTTTATGGACACATTGGACTATTCTGCTATGTAGCTAGCTCTCAGTATATGGACCCGTTGGACTCATCTGTCATGTAGCTAGATCTCTGTATATGGAAATCTTACACTACTGTGCCATGTAGCTAGCTCGCTGTATATGGACACGTTGGACTCATCTGCCATGTAGCTAGAACCCTCTATATGGAAATTTTGCACTTCTCTGTCATGTAGCTGCATCTTTGTATATGGACACAATTTACTCATCTGCCATGAAGCTAGAACTCTGTATAGGAAAATGTTGACTACTCTGCCATGTAGCTAGCTCTCTGTATATGGGCATTTTAGACTTGTCTACCATTTAGCTACCTCTCTTTACATGGATATGATGGACTGATCTGCTATGTATGCTGCTCTCTCTATATGAACATATTGAACTTCTTTGCCATGTATCTAGCTCTCGGTATATTGACATGTTTGACTCATCAGCCATGTAGCCAGCTCTCTGTGTATGATCATGTTAGACTCATCTGCAATGTAGCTAGTACTATGTACATAGACATGTTGAACTACTCTGCCATGTAGCTAGCTCTCAGTATATGAACACATTGTACTCATCAGCTGTGTAGCCAGCTCTCTGTGTATGAACATGTTGGACTCATCTGTCTTGTAATGAGCCCTCTAATTATATACATGTTGCATTCATCTCCATGTTGCTAACTCTCAGTATATGGACATGTTGGACTTATCTGCCATGTACCTAGTACTATATATGAACATGTTGGACTACTCCAACATGTAGCTAGCCCTCAATATATGCACATGTTGGACTCATCTGCCATGTAGATACAACTCTGCATATGGAAATGTTGCACTACTCTGAAATGTAGCTAGTTCTCTGTATAAGGACATTTTGTATTTGTCTGCCATTTGCTAGATCTCTGTGCATGGATATGTTGAACTGATCTGCCATGTCAGTAGCTCTTTGTATATGAACATATTGGACTTGTCTGCCATGGAGCTATCTCTCAGTATATGGACATGTTGGACTCATCTGTCATAGAGCCAGCTCTCTCTGTATGAACATGTTGGAATCATCTTCCTTGTAGCTAGTCCTCTATGTGTACACATGTTGGACTCATCTGCCATGTAGCTAAATCTCAGTTTATGGACATGTTCGACTCATCTGTCAAGTAGCTAGTACACTGTATATGGTCATGTTGGACTACCACACCATGTAGCTAGCTCTCAGTATATGGACACGTTGGAGTCATCTGCCATGTAGCTAGAACTCTGTATATGGAAATGTTGGATTACTATACCATGTAGCTACCTCTCTGTATATGGAGATTTTGGATTCGTCTGCCATGTGGCTAGCTTTCTGTACATGGATATATTGGGCTTATCTGCCATGTTAGTAGCTCTCCGTATATGAACTTTTTGTATAGCTCTCTGTATATTGGACTTTTCTGACAAAGAGCTAGCTCTCAGTATATGGACATGTTGGACTCATCAGCCATATAGCCAGCTGTCTGTGTATGAACATGTTGTACTTATCTCCTTTGTAGATAGCCCTCTATATATCCACATGATGGAATAAACTTTCATGTGTCTAACTCTCAGTACATGGACATGTTGGACTCATCTGCCATGTAGCTAGTATTCTGTATAAAGATATGTTGGAATACTCTGTCATTTAGATAGCTCTCAGAATATGGACATATTAACTACTATGCCATGCAGCTAGAACTCTGTATATGGAAATGTTTCACTACTCTGCCATGTAGCTAGTACTCTGCATATCAACATTTTGGACTACTCTGTCATGGAGTGAGCTCTCTGTATATGGTCAATTTGGACTTGTCTGCTATGTAGCTAGCTCTATGTGCATGGATATGTTGAACTGATCTACCCTGTAGGTAGCTCTCTGTATATGAATATATTGAACTTGTCTGCCATGTTGCTAGCTGTCTGTATATGCACATGCTAGACTCATCTGTCATATAGCCAGCTGCCTCTGTATGAACATGTTGGAATCATCTTCCTTGTAGCTAGTCCTCTATGTATACACATGTTGGACTCATTGCCATGTAGCTAACTCTCAGTATATGGACATGTTCGACTCATCTGTCATGTAGCTAGTACTCTCTATATGGACATGTTGGACTACCACACCATGTAGCTAGCTCTCAGTATATGGACACGCTGGAGTCATCTGCCATATATCTTGAACTCTGTAAATGGAAATGTTTAACTACTCTGCTATGTAGCTAGCTCTCTGTATATGGACATTTGGATTCATCTGCCATGTAGTTAGCTTTCTGTACATGGATATGTTGGACTGACCTGCCATGCTAGTAGCTCTCTGTATATGAACATGTTGGACTCCTCTGCCTTTCAGTGAGCCATCTAAATATACACATGTTGAACTCATCTGCCATGAAACTAACGCTCAGTATATGGACATGTTGGACTCATCTGCCATGGTACCAGTACTGTGTATATTGACATGTTGGACTACTCTGCCATGTAGTTAGCTCTCAGTATATGGGCACGTTGGACTCACCTGCCATGAAGCTAGAACTCTGTATATTCAAATGTTGCCCTCCTCTGCCATGTAGCTAGCTCTCAGTATATATATAGACACGTTGGACTCATCTGAAATATAGCTAGAACTCTGTATATGGAAATGTTGCATTTCTCTGACATATAGTTAGCTCTCTGTATATGGACATTTTGGACTCATCTGCCATGTAGGTAGCTTTCTGTACATCAACCTATTGGATTGATTTGCCATGTAGTTAGCTCTCTGTATATGAACATATTGGATTTGTCTGCCAGAGAGCTCGTTCTCTGTATATGGGCATGTTAGACTACTCTGTCATGTAGGTATCTCTCAGTATATGGACACGTTGGACTCATCTGCAATGTAGCTAGAACTCTGAATATGGAAATGTTGTGCTACTCTGTCATGTAGCTATCTCTGCATATGTGCATTTTGGACTCATCTGACATGCAGCCAACTCTCTGTTCATGGATATGTTGGACTAATCTGCCATGTAGTTAGCTCTTTGTTTATGAAGATATTGGAATTGTTTGCCTATAGCTAGCCCTCTAAATATACACATGTTGGACTCATCTGCCACGTAGCTAACTCTAAGTGTATGGACATGTTGGACTCATCTGCCTTGTAGCCATCTCTCTGTGTATGAACATGTTGGACTCATCTGCCTTGTAGCTATCCCTCTAAGTATATATATATATATATATATGTGTGTGTGTGTGTGTGTGTGTGTGTGTGTGTAGGACTGATCTGGCATGTAGCTAACTCTCAGTATATGGACATGTTGGACTCATCGGCCATGCAGCTAGAACTCTGTATATGGACATGTTGGACTATTCTGCTGTGTAGCTGGCTCTCAGTATATGGACAAGTTGGACTCAACTGCCATGTAGCTAGAACTCTGTACATGGAAATTTTGCACTACTCTTCCATGTAGCTGGCTCTCTGTATATGGACATTTTGGACTCGTCTGCCATGCAGCTAGCTCTCTGTACATGGATATGATGGATTGAACTGACATGTAGGTAGCTCTCTGTGTATGAACATATTGGTTGTCTCTGCATTGTAGATCGCTCTCTGTATCTGGACATGATGGACTCATCAGCCATGGAGCCAGCTGTCTGTGTATGAACATGTTCTACTCATCTGCCTTGTAGCTAGCCCTCTATATATACACATGTTGGAATAAACTTACATGTATCTAACTCTCAGTATATGGACAAATTGGACTCATCAGCCATGCAGCCTGTCCTCTGTATGAGAATTTTGGATTCTCCTGCCTTGTAGCTCGTCCTCTGTATATACACATGATATAGTCATCTGCCATGTAGCTAGAATTCTGTATATGAAAATGTTGCTCTGCTCTTCCATGTAGCGAGCTCTCTGTATATGGACATTTTTGAATCATCAGCAATGTAGCTAGCTCTCTGTGCATGCATATGTTGGACTGATCTGCCATGTAGGTAGCTCTGTGTATATGAACATAATGAACTTCTCTGCCATGTAGGTAGCTCTCTGTATATGAAGATATTGGACTCAACTGCCATGTAGTCAACTCTCTTTTTATGAACATGTTGGTCTCACCTGTCTTGTAGCTAGCCCTCTAAATATAAACATGTTGGACTCATCTCCCATGAAGCTAACTCTCTGTATATGGACATGTTGAACTCATCAGCCATGTAACTAGAACTCCACATATGGACATGTTGGACTACTCTGCCATGTAGTTAGCTCTCAGTACATGCACTTGTTGGACTCATGTGCCATGTAGCTAGAACCCTGTATATGGAAATGTTGCACTTCTCTGCCATGTAGCTAGCTCTCTCTATATGGACATTTTGGACTCATCAGCCATATAACCAGCTCTCTGTGTATGAACAGGTTCGACTCATCTGCCTTGTAGCTAGCACTCAAAATATACACATGTTGGACTCATATGTTATGTATCTAACTCTCAGTATATGGACACGTTGGACTCATCTGCCATGTAACTAGAACACAGTATATGGACCTGTTGGACTACTCTGCCATGTAGCTCCTTCTCAGTAGATGGACAGGTTAGACTCATTTTCCATGTAGCTAGAACTCTGTATATTGAAATGTTGCACTACTCTGCATTATAGCTAGCTCTCTGTATATGTACAAGTTGGACTCATCAGCTATGTAGCCAGCTCTCTGTGTATGAACATTTTGGATTCACCTGCCTTGTAGTTAGTCCTCTATATAAAAACATGTTGTACTCATATGCCATATGGTTAATACTCTGTATATGGCCATGTTGTACTACTCTGCCATGTAGCTAGCTCTCAGTATGTAGACATGGTGGACTCATCTACAATGTAGCTAGAACTCTGTGTATGGACATGTTCCACTACGCTGCCATGTAGCTAACTCTGTATATGAACATTTTGTACTCATCTGCCATGTGGCTAGCTCTCTTTACATGGATATGTTGGACTATTCTGCCATGTAGATAGTTCTCTGTATATGAATATATTTGACTTGTCTTCCATGTAGGTAGCTCTCAGTATGTGGACATGTTAGACTCATCAGCAATGTAGCCAGCTCTCTGTGTATGAAACTGTTGGACTCATCTACTTTGTAGGTAGGCCTCTAAATATACACATGTTAGATTCATCTGCCACGGAGCTAACTCTCAGTATATGGATATGTAGTACTCATCTGCCTATTAGCTAGTACTCTATATATCGACATGTTGGACTACTCTACCATGTAGCTAGCCCTCTGTACATGGACATTTTGTACTTGTCTGCCATGTAGCTAGCTCTGTTTACATGGATATGTTGAACTGATCTGCCATATAAGAAGCTCTCTGTATATGAACATATTGGACTTGTCTCCCATGTAGCAGTCTCTCTGTACATGAAAATGTTGGACTCATCAGCCTTGTAACAAGTACACTGTATATGGAAATGTTGGACTACTCAGCCATATAGCTAGCTCTTAGTACATAGACACGTTGGACTCATCTGCCTTGTAACTAGTACTCTGTATATGGAAATGTTGCTCTACTCTGACATGTAGCTAGCTCTCTGTATAAAGACGTTTTGTACTCATCTGGAATGTAGCTAGATCTCTGTGCATTTATATGATGGACTGACCTGCCATGTTGGTAGCTCTCTGTATATGAAATTATTGGACTTGTCTGCAATGTAGCTAGTCTTAGTATATGGAAATGTTGGACACATCAGTCATGTAGCCAGGTCTTGCTGTATGAACGTGTTGGACTCATCTGCCTTGTAGTTAGTCCTCTATATATACACATTTTGGACTCATATGTCATGTGACTAGTACATTGTATATAGACATGTTGGAGTACTCTGACATCTAGCTATCTCTCATTATATAGACACATTGGACTCATCTTCAATGTAGCTAGAACACTGTACATGGAAATGTTGCATTACTCTGCCATGTGGCTAGCTCTCTGTATATGACATTTGGACTCATCTGCCATGTAGCTGGTTTTCTGTATATGGATATGTTGGACTCATCTGCTATGTAGATAGATCTCTGTATATGAACATATTGGATTTGTTTCCCATATAGCTAGCTAAGAGTATATGGACATGTTGGATACATCAGCCATATAGCCAGCTCTCTCTGTATGAACATGTTGGACTCAACTGCCTTGCAGTTAGACCTCTATATATACACATGTTGAACTCATCTGCCATGTGGCTAGTACTATGTATATGGATATTTTGGACTATTCTGTCATGTAGCTAGCTCTCAGTATATAGACATATTGGACTCATCTGCCATGTAATTAGGACTCTGTATATGGAAATGTTGCTGTACTCTGACATGTAGCCAGCTCTCTGTACATGTACATTTTGTACTTGTCTGCCATGTAACTAGCACTCTGTACATGGATATGATGGACTGATCTGCTATGTAGTTAGTTCTCTGTATATGAAGATATTTGACTTGTTGCAATGTAGCTAGCCCTCTAAATATTCATATGTTGGACTCATCTGCCACATAGCTAACTCCCAGTATATGGACATGTTGGACTCATCTGCCATGTAGCCAGCTCTCTGTGTATGAACCACTTGGATTCATTTGCCTTATAGTTAGCCCTCAAAATATACACATATTGTACTCATATCCCATGAAGCTAACTCTCAGTATATGGACATCTTGGATTCCTCTGCCATGTAGCTTGAACACCGTATATGGACATGTTGGACTATTCTGCCATGTAGCTAGCTCTCAGTATATGAAACGTAGGACTGATCAGCCATGTAGCTAGAACTCTATATATTGAAATGCTGCACTACTCTGCATTGTAGCTAGCTCTCTGTACATGGACACGTTGATCTCATCTGCCATGTAGCTAGAACGCTGTATATGGAAATGGTGCACTACTCTGCATGTAGCTAGCTCTCTGTATATGGACATTTTGGACTCATCAGCCATGTAGCCAGCTGTCTGTGTATGAACATGTTGGACTCCTCTGCTTGTAGCTAGCCCTCTAAATATACAAATCTTGGATTCATCTGCCATGTATTTAACTCTCAGAATATGGACATGTTGGACTCATCTGCCATGTAGCTAATACACTGTATATGGACATGTTGGACTACTCTGCCATTTAGCTAGCTTTCAGTATAAGTACACATTGGACTACTCTGCCATGTAGCTAGAACTCTGTATATGGTAATGTTGCACTACTCTGCCATGTAGCTATCTCTCTGTTTATGGAAAGATGGACTCAATTGCCAAGTAGCTAGAACTTTTTATATGGAAATGTTGCACTAAAATGCCATGTAGCCAGCTCTCTGTACATGTACAATTTGTACTCCTCTGTCATGTAGCTATCTCTCTGTACATGGATATGATGGACTGATCTGCTATGTAGTTAGCTCTCTGTATATGAAGATATTGGACTTGTCTGTCATGTGGCTAGCTCTCTGTATATGGACATTTTTGACTCAACAGCCATGTAGCCAGCTCTCTCTGTATGAACATATTGGACTCATCTAACTTTTAGCTACTCTCTCTATATACACATGTTGGACTCATCTGCCATGTAGATAACTCTCAGTATGTGGACATGTTGGACTCATCTGCCATCTAGCTAGTACTTTGTATATGGGTATGTTGGACTACTCTGCCATATAGCTAGCTCTCAGAATATTGACAAGTTGACCTCATCTGCCATGTACCTAGCACCCTGTATATGGAAATGTTGCACTACTCTGCCATGTAGCTAACTCTATATATGTGGACATTTTGGACTCATATGCCATGCAGATATCTCTCTGTGTATGGATATGTTGTACAGATCTACCATGTAGGTAGCTTCCTGTATATGAACATATTGCCTTGTCTGCCATGTCGCTAGCTATCTGCATATGGACATATTTGGATCTTCAGCCATGTAGCCAGCTTTCTCTGTATGAACATGTTGGACTCATCTGTCTTGTAGCTAGTCATCTATATATATACATGTTGTACTCATCTGCCATGTAGTTAACTCTCAGTATATGGACATGTTGGATCCATCTGCTATGTAGCTAGTACTCTGAATTTGGACACGTTGAACTACTCTGCCATATAGCTAGCTCTCTGTATAGGGACACATTGGACTCATCAGCCATTTAGCGAGAACTCTGTATATGGAAATGTTGCACTACTCTACCATGTATCTATCTCTCTCTTTATGGACATTTAGGACTTTTCTGCCAAGTAACTAGCTCTCTGTATGGATATTCTGGATTGTTCTGCCATGTATGGAGCTCTTTCTATATGAACATATTGGACTTGTCTGCTGGGAACAGCCGATAAGGGTAGAGGACAGCATCAATTTACTGCTTGACACAGTTCAGTGAATAGTAGAGTAATCTAGCAGAACAGATGGCTCTCAGAAGTTGCTTTCTACCTTCTCTATAGAGTATACCTAATTTTACTTATAAATATATATATAATTTCGCAATATTCACAGCTTTTCACTATGAGTTCTACAAACCTTAGGAAAAACTAGCTTAAAAGCCTTGGTGGATTGAATACAAAGAGAAATTGTATAAATTACTCCCTTTCCTTAGAAAACCTAAGTAACTGCATTTGTGAGGCCACAAAAACAGATAGCTTATTAGCATCAAGCTGACCTACCTCCATAGACCTCACCACAGTTAGTCACTAGCTAGAATTCACAAACCCCTACATACAAGCACCTGCGTAAACAAGCAGAATATAATGAATTTAAGTGAAAGATAGTTTTGATTTAATATTCTATACTTCCTGTAGCAATTAGCCAGGTTGTGTTTTATGCCATATAACTTCCAAGCAATTTAAGGAATACTTTAGAAAAATAAATAAGTAGACGTTAGTTATACCTTTATTATAAAAATAATAATACATCATGTAGGATAGAAAGTTGATAATTAATCAGTAGGAATAATGAGGTAGTGCAAGCATTAATGATTAGTAGAAACTTATGTAACTAAGAAAGTGTAATCAGTAGTCTGATAAATAGCAATGAATTGTGTAAGGTTTGACTTAATCTTTAAGTGGACACAAGAAGAAACCGCTTATCACGTGCTGAGGAAAGAGATGAAAGTCAGTTGAACATCACAGAAATATTTGTGTCAAATTGTCTAATGAACAGTTGCAAGAATGTTTGATTAACTGTGCAATAATTCAAGAAAAGATCAAAGTGTTAGTTCACTATGTACTGTGTAGTTTTAAGTATAAAAAAACAAAGAGTTGCTGAGCTGCGCTGGCGAAGCTGAAGAAGAAGCAGAGAGCAGGAGGGAGAAGGGAGAGGGCAGACAGCAGAGAGAACAGACAGCAGAGAGCGGGAGGCAGACAGCAAAGAAAACAAGAAGCAGGAGCAGAAGGCGGGGGCTAGAGAGAAGAGCCAGACAGCAAGGCAAGTTGAAAAGCCTCTCGAGTTGTATTCATTTCTTTATCCGACGATTTTGCGTATACACTCGTGTTTCATGACCCTCGCGGAGAGCCGGACTCCCCGCACTTGTCTGCCATGTAGCTAGCTCTCTGTATGTGGACTTGTTGGACTCATAAGCCATGGTGCCAGCTCTTTATGTATGAACATGATGGACTCATCTGCCTTGTAGCTAGTCCTCTGTATATACACATGTTGGACTCATCTGCCATGTAGCTAGTACTCTGTATATGGACATG
>NW_006408903.1:593174-597902 GCF_000296735.1 Chrysochloris asiatica
GTAGCTAGTCCTCTGTATATACACATGTTGGACTCATCTGCCATGTAGCTAGTACTCTGTATATGGACATGTTGGACTACTCTGCCATGTTGCAAGCTCTCAGTATATGGACACGTTGGACTCCACTTCCATGTAGATAGAACTCTTTATATGGAACTGTTGCATTGCTCTACCATGTAGTTAGCTCTCTGTATATGGACATTTTGAACTCGTCTGCAATGTAGCTATTTCTTTGCATGGATATGTTGGACTGATCTGCCATGTAGATAGCTCTGAATATGTACATATTGGACTCATCTGTCATGTAGCCAGCTCTCTCTGGAGGAACATGTTGGATGAATCTGCCTTGTAGCTAGTCCTCTATAGATACACATGTTGGACTCATCTGCCATGTCACTAACTCTCAGTATATGGACCTGTTGAACTAATCTGCCATTTAGCTAGTACTCTGTCTATGGACATGTTGGAATACTCTGCCATGTAGCTAGCTCTCAGTATATGGACAATTTGGACTCATCTGACATGTAGCTAGTACTCTGTATATGGACATGTTGGACTACTCTGCCATGTACCTAGCTCTCAGTATATGGACACCTAGTAATCATCTGCCATGTAGCTAGAAATCTGTATGTGGAAATGTTGTACTACTCTGCATTATAGCAAACTCTCTATATATGGACATTTTGGACTTAACTGACATGTAGTTAGCTCTCTGTGCCTGGATATGTTGGATTGATCTGCCATGTAGGTAGCTCCCTGAATATGAACATACTGGACTTGTCTGCCATGTAGCTAGCTCACTGTATATGGACATATTGTACTCATCAACCATGTTGCCAGATCTTTCTGTATGAACATCTTTGACTCATTTGCCTTGTAGCTAGTCCTTTATATATACACATGTTGGACTACTCTGCCATGTAGCTAGCTCCCTGTATAGGGAAACGTTGGGCTCATCTGCCAAGTAGAGAGATCTCTGTATATAGAAATGTTGCACTACTTTACCATGTAGCTAGCTCTCTGTACATGGAATTTATGGACTTGTCTGTAATGTAGATAGCTCTCTCTGAAGGGATATGTTGGACTTGTCTGCCATATAGGTAGCTCTCTGTATTTGAACATATTGGATTTGTCTGCCATCTACCTAGTTCTCTGTTTATTGACATGTTGGACTCATCAGGCAAGTAGCTAACTCTCAGTATATGGACATATTGGCTTCATCTGCCTTGTAGCTAGTCCTGTATATATACACATGTTGGAGTCATCTGACATGCAACTAACTCTCAGTATATGGACATGTTGGACACATCTGCCATTTAGCTAGTATTCTTTATATGGACATGTTAGACTACTCTGCCATGTAGCTAACTCATTTTATATGGACCATTAAAATCATCTGTTATGTAGTTAGAACTCTGTATATGGAAATGAAGCACTATGCTCCCATGTAGCTCGCTCTCTGTATAGGGATATTTTTGATTTGTCTGCCATGTAGCTAGCTCTCTGTGTATGGATATGTTAGACTGATCTGCCATGTAGGTTGCTCTGTGTATATGAACATATTGCACTTGCTTCCATGTAGCTAGTTCTCTGTATATGGAAATGTTGTACTCAACCATCATGTAACCAGCTCTCTGTGTATGAACACGTTGGACTCATCTGCCTTGTATCTTGTCCTGTATATATAAAAACATGTTGGACTCATCTTCCATGTAGCTAACTCTCTGTATGAACATGTTGGACTCATCTACCTTGTAGCTAGTCCTCTATATGTACACATGTTGGACTCTTCTACCATGGAGCTACATCTCAGTTTATGGACATGTTGGACTCATCTGCCATGTAGCTAGTATTCTCTATATGGACATGTTGCACTACTCTGCCATGTAGAAAGCTCTCAGCATATGGAGACGTTGGACTCCTCTGCCATGTTGCTTGAACCCTGTCTATGTACATTTTGGACTCAACTGCCATGTAGCTAACTCTCAGTATATGGACATGTTGAACTCATCTGCCATGGGACTAGTACTCTGTATATGGACATATTGGACTACTCTGAACTGTAGCTAGCTCTCAGTATAAGGACACTTTGGACTCATCTGCCATGTAGCTGGTACTCTATATATTCATATGTTGGACTAATCTGCTACGTAGCTAACTTCCAGTTTATGGACATGTTGGACTCATCTGCCATGTAGTCAGCTTGATGTGTATGAACATGCTGGATTCATCTGCCTTGTAAACATACACATGTTGGACTCATCTGTCATGAAGCTAATTCTCAGTATATGGACATGTTGGAATACTCTGCCATATAGCTAGCTCTCAGTATATGGACACGTTGGACTCATCTGCCATGTAGCTAGTACTCTAAATAATCATATGTTGGACTCATCTACTCCATAGTTAACTCCTAGTATATGGCCATGTTGGACTCATCAGCCATATAACCAGCTCTCTCTGTGTGAACATGTTGGACTCATCTGCCTTGAGCAAGTCCTCTATACAAACACGTGTTTGACTAATCTGCCATGTAGCTAACTCTCAGTATATGGACATGTTGGACTCATCTGACATGTAGCTAGTATTCGGTATATGGAAATGTTGGACGACTCTGCCATGTAGCTTGCTCTCAGTATATCAACACGTTGGACTCATCTGCCATGTAGCTAGAATTCTATATACGGAAATGTTGCACTACTCTTCCATGTAGCTAGCTCTCTGTATATGAAAATTTTGGACTCATATCCCATGTAGCTAGCTCTCTGTGCATGGACATGTTGGACTGGTCTGCACTTTAGTTAGCTGTCTGTATATGAACATATTGGACTTGTCTACCATGTGGCTGGCTCTCTGTATATGGACATGTTATTCTCACAAGCCATGTAAGCAGCTCTCTCTGCATGAACATATTTGACTCATCTGACTTATATCTAGTCCTCTATATATACATATGTTAGTCTCATCTGCCATGTAGCTAACTCTCAGTATATAGACATATTGGACTCATCTGCCATATATCTACTACTCTATATATGGAAATTTTGCACTACTCTGCCATGTAGCTAGCTCTCTATGTATGGACATTTTGGACTCGTCTGCCAAGTAACTAGCTCTCTCTATGGATATGTTGGATTGATCTGCCATGTAGGTAGCTCTATGTAGATGAACATATTGGACTTGTCTGCCATGTAGCTAGCTCTCTGTATATGGGCATGTTGGATTAATCAGCCATGTTGCCAGCTCTTTCTGTATGAATATGTTGGACTCATCTGCTTGTAGCTAGTCCTCTCTATATACACATGTTGGACTCATCTGCTATGTAGCTAACTCTCAGCATATGGACATGTTGGACTCATCTGCCATGTAGCTAGTACTCTTTATATTGAAATGTTGGATGATTCTGACATGTAGCTAGCTGTGAGTATATGGACACGTTGAAATCATCTGACATGTACCTAGCTCTCTGTATATGGACATTTTGGACTTGTCTGACATGTAGCTAGCTCTTTGTATATGGACATGTTTGAATCATCAGCCAGGTAGCCAGCTGTCTCTGTATAAACACATTGGACTCATCTGCCTTGTAACTAGTCCTCTATATATACACATGTTGGGATCCTCTGCCATGTACCTAACTCTCAGTATATGGACATTGTGGGCTCATCTGCCATTTAGCTAGTACTCTGTATATGGACATGTTGGACTACACTGCCATGTAGCTAGCTCTCAGTATATTGATACGTTCGACTCATCTGCAATGTAGCTAGAACTCTGTATTTGGAAATGTTGCACTACACTGTCATGTGCCTAGCTCTCTGTATATGGACATGTTGGACTACTCTGCCATGTAGCTAGCGCTCAAAATATTGACACATTGGACTCATCTGCCTTGTAGCTTTTTGTTTTTGTTGTTGTCAGGTGCCATTGAGTCAGAACTGACTCATAGCAACCCCATGCACAGCAAAACGAAAAAATGTCCAAGCCTGGGCCAACCTCACTACCGCTGCCACACTGGAGTCCAACAGTGATGCCATCTGGCCAATCCATTTCATTAGGGCTCTTCCTCTTTTTCTATGACCATTCAACATACCCATCATGACATCCTTCTCTAGCGATTGTTTCCTCCGGACAATATGTCCAAAGTATGAGAGATGAACCTTACTCATCTTGGCCTCCAAGGAGCGCTCTGCCTACACTTCTTCCAAAACAGATATATTGGTTCTTTCGGAAGTCCATGGCACTTTCAGCATTCTCCTCAAACACCACAACTCAAAGGCATCAATTCTATGATCTTCCTTATTCACTGTCCAACTTTCACATCCATACGAGGCTATTGAAAACACCATGACCTGGGTCAGGCACAACTTAGTCCTCAAGTTGCCATCTCTGCTCATCAATACTTTAAAAAGTTCCTGTGCAGCAGATTTGGCCAAATCAATACATCATCTCATCTCTTGATTGCTGCTTCCACGAGTGTTGATAGTTGATCCAAGAAGAATGAAGTCCTTGATGACTTCAATCTTTTCTCCATTGATAAGAATGTTGTTTATTAGTCCAGTGGTGAGGATTTTTGTTTTCTTGACATTGAGATGTAATCTATATCGAAGGTGGTGCTCTTTGATCTTCATAAGTAAATGTGTCAAGTCCTCTTCACTTTCAGCAAGCAAGGTTGTATCATCTGCATATCGCAGGTTGTTAATGAGTCTTCCTCCAATCCTGATGCCA
>NW_006408903.1:598112-603114 GCF_000296735.1 Chrysochloris asiatica
AGTGTTCTGGAATACTCATACTTCTCAATGTTCTCCATAGCTTGTCATGAACCACAGAATCGAAAGCTTTTGCGTAGTCAATAAAGCACAGGTAAACATCCTTCTGGTATTCTCTGCTGTCATCCAAGGTCCATCCGACATCAGAAATGATATCTCTCGTTCCATGATCTGTTCTGAATCCAGCTTGAACCTCTGGAAGTTCTCTGTCAATGAATGATTGTAGCCGTTTCTGTATTACCTTTAGCAAAACTTTACTCGCTTGATATATCAAAGAGATTGTTCGATGATTTCTGCATTCTATTGGGTCACCTCACTTTGGAATGGGCATAAATATTGATCTCTTACAATCAGTCGACCAGATAGTTGTCTTCCAAATTTTTTGGAAGAGATGAGTGAGTGCCTCCTGTGCCACCTCACTTTCTTGAAAGATTTCAATTTTTATTCCATCGATTCCTGGTGCCTTGTTGCTAGGGTTCTATATATAAACAAACTGTACTCATCTGCCATGAAACTAACTCTAAGGATATGGACTGTTGGACTCACCTGCCATGTAGATAACTCTCAGTATATACACATGTTGGACTCATCAGCCTTGTACTTAACTCTCAATATATGGATACGTTGGACTTATCTGCCATCTAGTTAGAATTCTGTGTATGGACATGTTGGGCTAATCTGCCATGTAGCTAGCTCTCAGTACATGGACACATTGGACTCATCTGCCATCTAGCTAGAATTCTTTGCATGGAAATGTTGCACTACTCTGCTATGTAGCTAGTACTCTGTATATTGATATGTTGGACTACTCTGCCATGTATAAATGTCTCAATATATGGACACGATGGACACATCTGGCATGTAGCTTCTACTCTGTATATGGACATTTTGGACTCATCTGCCATATAGCTAACTCTCAGTACATGGACATTTGGACTCATCTGCCATGTAGCTAATATTCTGTATATGGAAATGTTCAACTACTCTGGCATGTAGCTAATACTCTGTATATTGACATGTTAGGCTACTCTGAACTGTAGCTAGCTCTCAGTATAAGGACACGTTGGCCTCATTTGCCATGTAAATAGAACTCTGTATATGGAAATACTGCACTATTCTGCCATGCAATTAGCTCTCTGTATATGGATATTTTGGACTCATCTGCCATGTAGCTAGCTCTCTGTGCATGAATATGTTGGAGTACCCTGTCATGTAGGTAGCTCCCTGCATATGAACATATTGCACTTGTCTGCCATGTAGCTAGCACTCTGTATATGGACATGTTGGCCTTATTATCCATGTAGCCAGCTATCTCTATAAGAACACTTTGGACTCATCTGCCTAGTGCTAGTCCTCTATATATACACATGTTGGATTCATCTGCCATGTAGATAACTCTCAGTATATGAACATGTTGGACTCATCTGCCCTGTAGCTAACTATCAGTATATGGACACATTGGACTCATCTTCCTTGTAGCTAGTACTCTGTATATGGAAATGTTGGACTACTTTGCCATGTAGCTTGTTATCAGTATACGGACATGTTGAACTCATCTGCCATGTAACTAGAACTCTGTCTATGGACATTTTGGACTCATCTGCCATGTAGCTAGCTCTATGTGCATGGATATGTTGTACTTATCTGCCATGTAGGTAGCTCGCCGTATATGAACATATTGGAATTGTCTGTATTTAGCTAGCTCTCTGTATATGAACATGTGGGACTCATCAGCCTTGTAACCAGCTTTCTCTGTATTAACATGTTGGACTCTCAGTATATGGATATGTTGACCTCGTCTACCATGTAGCTAGTACTTTGTATCTGGAAATGTTGGACTACTCTACCACGTAGCTTGCTCTCAGTATACTGACACGTTGGAGTCATCTGCCATGTAAAAAGAACTCTTTATATGGAAATATTGCTTTGCTCTGCCATGCAGCTATCTCTCTGTATATGGACATTTTGGACTCATCTGCCATGTAGCTAGATCTCTGTGCATGGATATGTTGCACTGATCTGCCATGTAGGTTGTTGTTATTGTTTTAAAGTATTGAAGAGCAGAGATGTCAGCTTGAGGACTAAGGTGTGCCTGAGCTAAGCCATGGTGTTTTCAATAGCCTCATATGGGTGCAAAAGCTGGACAGTGAATAAGGAAGATCATAGAAGAATTGATGCCTTTGTGTTGGAGGAGAATACTGAAAGTGCCTTGGACTGCCAAAAGAACCAATAGATCTGTTTTGGAAGAAGTGCAGCCATAGTGCTCCTTGGAGGCCAAGATGGCTAGGCTTCGTCTCTCCTACTTTGGACATATTGTCCGGAGGAACCAGTCGATGTAGAAGGAAGTCATGCTGGGTATGGAGGAGGGTCAGAGAAAAAGAGGAAGACCCCGAACGAGATGGGTCAGCCCGGTTGCATCATTGATGACGTCAAGTGTGAGAGCGGTAGTGAGGTTGGCCCAGGATCGGACATTATTTCATTCTGTTGTGCATGGGGTTGCTATGCTCTCTGTATATGGGCATGTAGCTATCTCTCTGTATATGGACATGTTGGGCTCATCAGACATGTAGCCAGCTATCTCTGTATGAACATGTACTCATCTGCCTTGTAGCTAGTCCTCTATATATACAACTCATCTGCCATGTCGTTAACTCTCAGTATATGGAAATGTCGGACCCATCTGCCATGTAGCTAGTACTTTGTATATGGACACGTTGGGCTACTCTGCCAAGTAGCAAGCTCTCTGTATATGGATATGTACTACTACTATGCCATGTAGATAGTATTCTGTATATGAACATTTTGGACTAGTCTTCCATGTACTAGCTATCTGTGCATGGATATGTTGTATGGATCTGCCATGAATGTAGCTCTCTGTATATGAACATATTGGACTTGTCTTCCATGTAGGTAGTTCTCTGTATATGGACATGTTGGACTCATCAACCATGTAGTCAGCTCTCTGTGTATGAACATGATGGATTCATCTGCCTTGTAGCTAGCTTTCAGTATATGGACACGTTGGATTCATCTGCCATGTAGCTAGAACTCTGTATATGAAAATGTTGCACTACTCTGCCATGTAGCTAACTCTTACTGTGTATGGACATTTTGGACTTGTCTGCCCTGTAGCTAGCTCTCTATACATGGATATGTTGGACTGATCTGTCATAAAGTTAGCTCTTTGTATATGAACATATAGGACTTGTCTCCCATGTAGTTAGCTCCCAGTATACGGACAAGTTGGACTCATCAGCCATGTAGCCAGCTCTCTGTGTATGAACATATTGGACTCATCTGCCTTGTAGCGAGTCTTCTAAATATTCACTTGTTGGACTCATCTGCCATGTAGCTAACTCTCATTATATGGACCTGTTAGACTCATCAGCCATGTAGCCAGCTCTCTCTGTATGAGCATGTCAATGTCATCTGCCTTGTGGATTATCCTCTATATATACACAAGTTGGACTTATCTGACATGTAGCTAGTACTCTGTATATGGACATGTTGGATTACTCTGCCATGTAGCTACCTCTCAGTCTATGTACACGTTGGACTCATCTGCCATGTAACTGCCATGTAGCTAACTCTCTGTATATGGACATTTTGGACTCATCTTCCATGTAGCTAGGAAGCTGTGCATGGATATGTTGGACTGATCTGACATATAGGTAGCTCTCTGTATATGAACATATTGGACTTTTCTGCCATGTATGCACATGTTGGACTCATCTGCCTTGTAGCTTGTCCTCATATGTCATATAGTTAATTCTCAGTATATGGACATATTGGACTCATCTGCTATGTAGCACATACTCTGTATATGGACATGTTGGACTACTCTACCATGTAGATAGCTCTTAGTAAATTGACACTTTGTACTCATCTTTCATGTAGCTAGAACTCTGTATATGGAAATGTTGCAGTACTCAGCCATGTAACTAGCTCTGTGTATATGGACATTTTGTACTCAACTGCCATGTAGCTTGCTCTCTGTCCATGGATATGTTGTACTGATCTGCGAAGAAGGTAGCTTTCTATATGAACATATTGGACTTGTCTGCCATGTAGCTAGCTCTCAGTATTTGGACGTGTTGGAATCATCAGCCATGTAGCCAACTCTCTCTGTGGAAACGTATTTTACCTAGTCCTATATATACACATGTTGGACTCCTCGGCCATGTAGCTAACTCTCAGTATATGGACATGTTGGACTCATCTGCTATGTAGCTAGTACTCTGTATATGTACATTTTGGACTACTCTGCCATGTAGCTAGCTCTCAGTATATGGACACGTTGTATTCATCTGCCATGTAACTAGAACTCTGTATATGGAAATGTTGCACTACTCAGCCATTTAGCTAGCTCTCATTTTGGAATCTTCTGCCATGTAGATAGCTCTCTGTGCATGGATATGTTGTACTGATCTGCCGTGAATGTAACCCACTGTTTATGAACATATTGGACTTGTCTGCTATGTAGCTAGCTCTCAGTATATGCACATGTTGAAATCATCAACCATGTAGCTAGCTATGTGTGTTTGGACATGTTGGACTCATCTGCTTTGTAGCTAGCCCTCTAAATATTCACATGTTGGACTCATCTGCCATGTAGCTAACTCTCAGTATATGGACATGTTGGACACATCTGTCATGTAGCTAGAAGTCTATATATGGAAATGTTGGACTACACTACAATGTAGGTTGCTCTCAGTATATGGAAACGTAGGACTCAACTGCCATGTAGCTAGAACTCTGCATATGGAAATGTTGCACTACTCTGACATGTAGCTAGATATCTGTATATGGACAATTTGGACTGATCTGGCATGTAATCATCTCTCTCTGTATGAACAGGTTGGATTCATCTTCTTTGTAGCTAGTCCTCTATATATACACATGTTGGACTTATCTGCCTTGTAGCTTATCCTCTCTATATACACATGTTGGACGCATCTGCCATGTAGGTAACTCTCAGTATATGGATATGTTGGACTCATCTGCC
>NW_006408903.1:603214-619040 GCF_000296735.1 Chrysochloris asiatica
CCTCTGAATATACACATATTGGACTCATCTGCCATGTAGCTAACTCTCAGTATATGGATATGTTGGACTCATCTGCCATGTAGCTAGTACTCTGTATATGGACATGTTGGACTACTCTGCCATGTAGCTACCTCTCAGTATATGGACACTTTGGACTCATCTGCCACATAGATAGAACTCTGTATATGGAAATGTGGCACTACTCTGCCATTTTGCTAGCTCTTTGAATATGGACATTTTCGTTTCATCTGCCATGTAGTTAGCTCTCTCTGCATGGTTATGTTGGACTGATCTGCCATGTAGCTAGCTCTATGTATATGAACATATTGGACTTGTCTGCCCTTTTACTTGCTCTCTGTATATGGACCTGTGGGACTCAAGACCCATGTAGTCAGTTCTCTCTGAATGAACGTGATGGACTCATCTGCCTTGTAGCTACTCTTGTATGTATACACATGTTGGATCCATCTGCCATGTAGCTAACTCTCATTATATGGGCATGTTGGACTCATCTGCCATGTAGCTAGAAGTCTGTATATGGAAATGTTGGACTACTCTGACATGTATCTAGCTCTCAGGATATGGACATTTTGGACTTGTGTCTTTGTGCATGCATATGTTGGACTGATCCGCCATGTAGGTATCTCTCTGGATATGAACATATTGGACTTGTCTGCACTGTTGCCAGCTCTCCCATATGGACCTGTGGGACTCATCAACCATGTAGCCAGCTCTCTCTGTATGAACATGTAGATCGCATCTGACTTTTAGCTACTCCTGTATGTATACACATGTTGGACTCATCTGACATATAGTTAGCTCTCAGTATATGAACACATTGTTCTCATCTGACATGTAGCTAGAACTCTCTATATGGAAATGTTTTACAACTCTTTCATGTAGCTTGCTCTCTGTATATGGATATTTTGTACTCGTCTGCCATATAGCAAGCTCTCTCTGTATGCACATGTTGGACTCATCTGCCTTGTAACTTGTCCTCTATATGTACGCACGTTGGACTCATCTGCCTTGTAAAAAGTACTCTGTATATCGACATCTTGGATTACTTTGCTATGTAGCTACTTTCAGCGTATGGACATGTTGCACTCATCTGCCATGTAGCGACAACTCTGTATATGGAAATGTTGCACTACCCTCCCATGTAGCTAGCTGCTGTACACGGACATATTGGACTCTTCTGCCATGTAGCTTGCTCTCTGTGCATGGATATGTTGGACTGATCTGCCATGTAGGTACTCTCTGTATGTGATCATATTGGAATTGTCTGCCATGTAACTAGCTGTCTGTATATGGACATGTTGGTCTCATCAGCCTTGTAGCCAACATGTACTCTCTGTAAGAACATGTTGGATTCATCTGCCTTGTAGGTAAGGTAGTCCTCTATATATACACATGTTGGATTCATCTGCCATGTAGCTAACTCTCAGTATTATGGACATGATGCTCTCTTCTGCCATGTAGCTAGTACTTTGTATATGGACATGTTTGACTACTCTGCCTTTTAGCTAGCTCTCAGTATATGGACATGTTGGACTCATCTGCCATGTAGCAAGAACTCTGTATACGGAAATGTTGCACTAATCTTCCATGTACTTAGCTCTCTGTATATGGACATTTTGGACACATCTGCCACGAAGCTAGCTCTCTGTGCATGGATATGTTGGACTGATCTGCCATTTCGTTAACTCTCTGTATAGGATCATATTGGGCTTGTTGGCCATATATCTAGCTGTCTTTATATGGACAAGTTAAACTCATCAGTAATGTAGCCTTCTCTCTCTGTATGAACATGTTGGACTCATCTGCCTTTATAGTTAGTCTTCTATATTTACTCCTGTTGGACTCATCTGCCTTGTAGCTAGAACTCTGTATATAGAAATGTCCCTACTCTCCCATGTAGCTAGCTATCTGTATATGGACATTTTGGACTCATCTGACATGTAGCTAACTCTCTGTGCATGGATATCTTGTACTAATCTTCCATGTAGGTAGCTCTCTGCATATGGACATTTTTTGACTCGTCTGCCATGCAGCTAGCACTCTGTGCATGGATATTTTGGATTGATCTGCCACGTAGGTAGCTCTCTGTATATGAACATATTGGAATTGTCTGCTATGTCGCTAACTCTCTGTATATTGGGATTTTGGACTCATCTGCCTTATAGCCAGCTCCCTATACGACAATGTTGGACTCATCTTCATTGTAGCTTACGCTCAGTATATGGACATGTTGGATTCACCTGCCATGTAACTAGTACTCTGTATATGGACATTTTGGACTATTCTGCCATGTAGCTACATCTCAGTATATGGAGACCATGGTCTCTTCTGCCAAGTAGCTAGACCTTTGTATATGTAAATGTTGCACTACTCTGCCATGCAGGTAGCTCTCTGCATATGAACATATTAGACCTGTCTGCCATGTAGCTAGCTCTAAGTATATTGAAATGTTGGACTCCTTAGCCATGTATCCAGCTCTCTCTGTATGAATATGTTTGACTCAACTCCCTTGCAGCTAACCCTCTAGATATACACATGTTGGACTCATTTGCCATATAGCTAACTCAGTATATGTACATGTTGGACTCATCTGCCATTTAGCAAATATTCTTTATATGGATATGTTGTACTACTCTGCCATGTAGCTATCTCTCAATATATGGACATGTTAAACTCATCTGCCATGTAGCTAGAACTCTGTCTGTGGATATGTTGCACTACTCTGCCATGTAGCAAACTCTCTGTATGTGGACGTTTTGGAGTCATCTGCCATGTAGATAGCTCTCTGTGCATGTATATGTTGGACTGATCTACCATGTAGTTAGCTCTCTGTATATGAACATATTAGACTTGTCTCCCATGTGGCTAGCACTCTGTATGAACATGTTAGACTCATCTGCCTTGTAGTTAGTCCTCTCTATATACATATGTGGGACTCATCTGACATATATTTAACTCTCAATATATGGACATGTTTTACTCATCTGCCATTTAGCTAGTACTCTGTCTATGAACATGTTGAACTACTCTGCCATGTAGCAAACTCTCAGTATATGGACATGTTAGACTCATGTGCCATGTAGCTGGTTCTCAGTATATGGACACGTTGGATTTATCTGCCATGTAACTACAACTCTGTATATGGAAATGTTGCATTACTCTGCCATGAAGCTAGCTCTCTGTATATGGACATTTTGGAATTGTCTGCATTGTAGCTAGCTCTCTGTGCATGGATATATTGGACTGATCTACCATGTAGGTAGCTCACTATTTATGGATATATTGGACTTGTCTCACATGTAGCTAGCTCTCTGTATATGGATAAGTTGCACTCATCCACCATGTAGCTAGCTCTCTGTATATGGACAAGTTGCACTCATCAGACATGTAGCCAGCTCTCTCTGTATGAACATGTTGGACTCATTTGTCTTGTAGCTAGCCCTCTATATATACATATGTTGGACTCATCGGCCAGCTAACTCTGGGTATATGGACATCTTGAACTCATCTGTCATGTAGATAGTACCCTGTATATGGACATGTTGGACTATTCTGCAATGTAGCTAGCTCTCAGTATATGGACACGTTGGACTCATCTGCCATGTAGTTAGAACTCTGTATACGAAAATGTTGCACTATTGTACCATGTACCTAGACTGATCTGCCATGTAGGTAGCTCTCTGTATATGGACATTTTGGAATCGTCTGCCATGTAGCTAGCTCTCTGTGCATTGATATCATGGATTGATTTGCCATGTATTTAACTCTCTGCATATAAACATATTGGACTTGTTTGCCATGTAGCTAGTTCTTAGTATACGGACAGGATGGACTCATCTGCCATGTAGCTAGAGCTCTGTATATGGAAATATTGCACTACTCTGTCATGCAGCTAACTCTCTGTATATGGACATTTTGGACTCGTCTGCCATATAGCTAGCTCTCTGTGCATTCATATGTTGGACTAATCTGCCATGTAGGTGGCTCTCTGTATATGAACAAACTGGAATTTTCTGCTATGTCGCTAGCTCACTGTATATGGTCATATTGGCCGCATCAGTCTTGTAGTCAGCTCTCTCTGTTTGAATATGTGGGACTCATCTGCCTTTTAGCTAGTCCACTATATATACACATGTTGGACTCATCTGCCATGTAGCTAACTCTCAGTTTGTAGACATGTTGGATTCACCTGCCTTTTAGCTAGCACTCTGTATATGGACATTTTGGACTCGTCTGCTATGTAGCTATAACTCTGTATATGGAAAGGTGCACTACTCTATCATGTAGCTAGCTCTCTCTATATGGACATATAGGACCCGTCTGCCATGTAGCTAGCTCTCTGTGCATAGATATGCTGCACTGATCTGCCATGTAGGTGGCTCTCTGTATATGAACATATTGGACTTCTCTGCCATGTAGCTACCTCTCTGTATATGGACATGTTGGACTCATCAGCCATGTAGCCAGCTCTCTCTGTATGAATATGGTCGACTCATATACCTTGTACTTAGCACTCTAAATATACACATGTTGTGCTCATCTGCCATGTAGCTAGTCCTCTATATATGCACACTTTGGACTCATCTGCCATGTAGCTAGTACTCTATATATGGAAATGTTGGATGACTCTCAGTATATGGACACCTAGGACTTATATAAGTAGCTCTCTGTATATGACCATATTGGACTCGTCTGCCATGTAACTATCTCTCAGAATATGGACATGATGGGTTCATCAGTCATGTAGCCCGCTCACTGTGTATGATCATGTTGGACTCTTCTGCCTTTTCGCTAGTCGTCTTTATATACACTTGTTGGATTCATCTGCCATGTAGCTAACTCTCAATATATGGACATGTTGGACTCATCTGTCATGTAGCGACTACTCTGTATATGGAAATGTTGCACTACTCTGCCATATAACTAGCTCTCTTTATATAGACATTTTGCACTTGTCTGCCATATTTGAATATATTGGACTTGTCTGCCATGTAGCTAGTTCTCTGTATATGGACATGTTAGACTCATCAGCCATGTAGCCATCTCTCTCTGTATTAACATGTGGGAGTCATCTTCCTTGTAGCTAGATCTCTATGTATACACATATTGGACTCATCTGCCATGTAGCTAACACTCAGTATATGTACCTTTTGGACTGTTCTGCCACGAAGCTAGTACTCTGTATAAGGACATACTGGACTACTCTGCCATGTATCTAGATATCAGTATATGGACAAGTTTGACTCACCTTCCATGTAGCTAGAACACTGTATATGGAAATGTTGAATTACTCTACCATGTACCTAGCTCTCTGTATATGGTCATTTTGGATTCGTCTGCAATGTAGCTAGCACTCTGTACATGGATATGTTGGACTGATGTGACAGATAGGTATCTCTCTGTAAATGGATATATTGGACTTGTCTGCCATATAGCTAGCTCTCTGTATTTGGACATGGTGGACTCATCAACCATGTAGCCAGCTCTCTCTTTATGAATATGTTGGAGTCATCTGCCTTGTAACTAGTCTTCTATATGTGCACATGTTGGACTCATCTGCCATGTAGATAGTACTCTGTATATGTTAATGTTGGACAGCTCTGCCATGTAGCTTGCACTCTGTATACGGAAATTTTGCAATCGTCTGTCATGTAGCTAGCTCACTGTGCATGGATATGTTGGACTGATCTTCCATGTAAGTAGCTCTCTATATTTGAATATCTTGGACAATTCTACATAGTAGCTATCTCCCTGTATATGGACATGTTGGACTCATCAGCCATGTAGCCACCTCTCACTGTATTAACATGTTGGACTGATTGGTCTTGTAGCTAGATCTCTGTATATACACATGTTGGACTCATCTGACATATAGCTAAAACTCTGTATATGGAAATGTTGGGCTACTGTGCCATGTAGCTAGATCTGAATATATGGATACATTTGACTCACCTGCCATGTAGCTTGTACTCTGTATATGGAAATTTTGCACTACTCTGCCATGTAGCTAGCTCTCTGTATATGGCCAATTTGGACTCTTTTGCCATGTAGCTAGCTCTCTGTGCATGGATTTGTTGGACTGATCTCACAGATAGGTATCTCTCTGTATATGAACATATTGGACTTCTCTGCCATATAGCTAGCTCTCTGTATATTGGCATATTTGACTCATCTTCCTTGTAGGTAGTCTTCTATATATACACATGTTCAACTCATCTGCCATTTAGCTAACTCTCACTATATGGGCATATGGGACTCATCTTCCATGTAGCTAGTACTCTTTAAATGGCCATGTTGGACTACACTGCCATGTAGCCAGCTCTCTCTGTATGAACATTTTGAACTCATCTGCCTCATAGCTAGTCCTCTGTATATACACATGTGGACTCATCTGCCATGGAGCTAACTCTCAGTATAAGGACATGTTGGACTCATCTACCATGTAGCTAGTACTCTGTATATGTAAATGTTGGACTTCTCTGCCATGGAGTTAGCTCTCAGGTATGGACACTTTGGAATCATCTGCCATGTAGCTAGCTCTCTCTATATCGACATTTTGGACTTGTTTGTTATGTAGCTAGCTCTCTGAATATGGACACGTTGGACTCATCTGCTATATAGCAATAACTCTGTATATGGAAATGATTCACTACTCTGTCATGTATTTAACTCTCTGTATATGGACATTTTGGACTTGTGTGACATGTAGCTAGCTCTCTGTATTTGGACATGTTAGACTCAGCAGCCATATAGTGATCTCTCTCTGAATGAACACGTTATACTCATCTACCTTGTAGCTAGTCCTCTATATATACACATGTTGGACTCATTTGTCATGTAGCTAACTCTCAGTGTATGGACATGTTGGACTACTCTTCCATGTAGCAAGCTATCTGTTTATGGACACATTGGACTCATCTGCCATGTAGCTAGTACTTTTTATATGGAAATGTTGGACTTCCCTGCCATGTAGCTAACACTCTGTATATGGACACTTTGGACTCATATATGCCATGTGGCTAGAACTGTGTATATGGTAATGTTTCAATAATCTGCTATGTTGCTAGCTTTCTATATATGTACACATTGGACTCATATGCCATGTAGCTAGAACTCAGTATACGGAAATGTTGCACTACTCTGCCATGTAGCTAGTACTCTGTATATGGAAATGTTGGACTACTCTGCCATGGAGCTAGATCTCTGTATTTGGACATTTTGGACTCGTCTTCCATGCTGTTAGCTCTCTGTGCATGGATATGTTGGATTGATCTGCCATGTAGGTAGCTCTCCACATATGAACATAGTGGACTTGTCGGCCACGTAGCTAGCTATCATTATATGGACATGTTGGAATCATCAGACATGTAGCCTTCTCTCTGTGTATGACAATTTGGTACTCACCTGCCTTTTAGCTAGTCCTCTATATATACACATGTTGGACTCATATGCCATGTGGCTAGTACTCTGTATATAGACATGTTGGACTACTCTCCCATGTTGCTAGCTCTCAGTATATAGGCACATAGCCATGTAGCTAGAACTATGTATATGCATATGTTGGACTACTCTCAGTATATGGACACGTTGGACGCATCTGCCATGTAGCTAGAACTCTGTATATGGAAATGTGGAACTGCTATGCCATGTTTCTAGCTCTCTGTATAAGGACATTTTGGAATAATCAGCCATGATGCTAGCTCTCTGTTCATGGATTTGTTGGACTGATCTGCCACGTAGGTAGCTCTCTGTATATGAACATATTGGACTTGCCTGCCATGTAGCTAGTCACATTATATGGTCATGTTGGACTCATCAACCATGGAGCCTGTTCTCTGTGTATGAGAATGTTGAACTCACCTGACTTGTAGCTACTCCTCTATATATACACATATTGGACTCAAATGCCATGTAGCTAATACTCTGTATATAGACTTATTGGACTACTCTGCCATGTTGTTAGCTCTCAGTATATAGACAAGTAACCCTGTAGCTAGAACTCTGTATATGGAAATGTTGCACTAATCTGCCAAGAAGGTATCTCTCTGTATATGGAAATTTTGGACTCGTCTGCCATGTAGCTAGCTCTCTACATGGATATGTTCAATTGATCTGCCATGTAGTTACATCATAGTATATGAACATGTTGGACTCATCTGCCATGTAGCCAGCAAACTGTGTATAAACATGTTGGACTCATCTACCATGTAGCTAGAACACTGTATATTGACATGTTGGACTACTCTGCTAGGTAGCTAACTCTCAGTATATGGACATATTGGACTCATCTGCCATGTAGCTAGAATGCTGTATATGGAAATGTTGCAATACTCTGCCATGTAGCTAGCTCTTTGTATATGGACATTTTCGAGTCGTTTGCCATGTAGCTACCTCTCTGTACATGGATGTGTTACACTGATCTGCCATGGAGGTAGCTCTCTGTATATGAACATATTGGACTTGTCTGCCATGTAGCTAGCTCTCATTATATGGACAAGGTGGACTCATTAGCCTTGTAACTAGTACTCTACATATGGACATGTTGGACTACTCTGCTATGTAGCTAGATCTCAGCATATGGACACATTTTATTCATCTGCCTTGTAGCTAGAACTCTGTATATGGAAATGTTGCTCTATTCTGCCATGAAGTTAACTCTGTATATATGGACATGTTGGACTCATCTGCCATGTAGCTAGAACTCTGTGTATGGACATGTTGGACTACTCTTCCATGTTCCTAACTCTCAGTATATAGACAAGTAACCATGTAGCTAGAACTCTTTATATGGAAATGTTGCAGTAATCTGCCAAGAAACTGTCACTCTGTATATGGACATTTTGGACTCGTCTGCCACATAGCTAGCTCTCAACATGGATATGTTTGATTGATCTGCCATGTAGCCAGCTCTCTGTGTATGAACATGTTGGACTCATCTACCATGTAGCTAGAAAACTGTATGTTGACATGTTGGACTACTCTGCTATGTAGCTAGCTCTCAGTATATGGACACGTTGGACCCATCTGCCATGGAGCTAGAACTCTGTATATGGAAATGTTGCACTAATCTGCCATGTAGCTAGTTCTATGTATATGGACATGTACTACTCTGTCATGGAGCTAGATCTCCCTATATGGACATGTTGGACTCATTTGCCATGTAGCTAAAACTCTGTATATGGAAATGTTGTAGTACTCTACCATGTAACTATCTCTCTGTATATGGATATTTTGAACTCGTGTGCCATGTAGCTATCTCTCTGTACATGGATATGTAGGACTAATCTGACATGTAGGTAGCTCTCTGTATATGAATATATTGGACTTTTCTGCCATGTAGGTAGCTCTCATTATCTGGACATGGTGAACTCACCAGACAGGTAGCTACTACTATGCATATGGAAATGTTGGTTTACTCTCCTATGTATCTAGCTCACATAAATGTATATGTTGGACTACTCTGCCATCTAGGTAGAGCTCTGTATATGGAAATGTTGCACTACTCTGCCATGTAGCTAGCTGTCTGTATATGGACATTTTGGACTCGTCTGCCAATTATCTAGCAGTATGCACATGGATATGTTGGACTGATCTGCTATGTAGGTTGCTTTCTGTATATGAAGATATTGGACTTGTCTGCCATGTAGCTAATCCTCTAAATATACATATGTTTGACTCATCTGATGTAGCTAACTCTAAATGTACGGACATGTTGGACTCATCTGCCATGTAGCTAGCCCTCTAAATACACGTATGTAGGACTGATTTGGCATGTAGTTAACTCTCAGTATATGGACATGTTGGACTCATCAGCCATGTAGCTAGAACTCTGTATATGAACATATTGGACTTGTCTGCCATGTAGCTATCTCACTTTATATGGACATGTTGGACTCATCAGCCATGTAGATAGAACTTTGTATATGGACAGGTTGGACTACTCTGCCATGTTGCTAGCTCTCAGTATATGGACACGTTGCACTCATCTGCCATGTATCTAGAATCCTGTATATGGAAATGTTGCACTGCTTTGCCATGTAGCTAGCTCTCTGTATATGAACATTTTAGAACCATCAGCCATGTAGCTAGTTCTCTGTGCATGGATATTTGGACTGATGTGCCATGTTTTTAGCTCTCTGTATACGAACATATTGGACTTGTCTGGCATATAGCTATCCCTCTTAATATACATATGTTGGACTCATCTGCCACATAGCTAACTCTAAGTGTATGCACATGTTGGACTCATCTGCCATGTAGCCTGCTATCTCTGTATGATTGTGTTGGACTCAACTGCCTTGTAGGTAGACCTCTAAATATGCATATGTTGGACTCATGTGCCATGTAGTTAACTCTCAGTATATGGACATATTGGACTCATCAGATATGTAGCTATAACTCTGTATATGAACATGTTGGACTCATCTGCCATGTAGCTAACTCTAAGTTTATGGACATGTTGGAATCATCTACCAGGCAGCCAGCTCTCTGTGTATGAACATGTTGGACTCATCTGCATTGTAGCTAACCCTCTAAATACACATTTGTAGGACTGATCTGGCATGTAGCTAATTCTCAGTATATGGACATGTTGGAATCATCGACCATGAAGCTAGAACACTGTATTTGGGCATGATGGACTACTCTGCTATGTAGCTAGCTCTCAGTATATATGGACACGTTGGACTCACCTGCCATGTAGTTAAAACTCTGCATATGGAAATGTTGCACTGCTCTTCCATGTAGCTTGCTCTCTGTGTATGGACATTTTTGACCCGTATGCCATGTAGCTAGCTCTCTGTACATGAATATGATGGATTGATCTGACATGTAGGTAGTTTTCTGAATATATGAACATATTGGACCTCTCTGCATTGTTTCTAGCTCTCAGTATATGAGCATGATGGATTTATCAGCCCTAGACCCAGCTGTCTGTTTATGAACATGTTATACTCATCTGCCTTGTAGGTAGCCCTCTAAATATAAACCTGTTGGAATAAACTTGTGTGTATCTAACTCTCAGTATACGCACATGTTGGACTCATCTGCCATACAGCTAGTACTCTGTATATGGAAACATTGCACTACTCTGCCATGTAGCATGGATATGTTGAACTGATCTGCCATGTAGATAGCTCTCTGTATAGGAACATATTGGACTCATCTGTCATGTATCCAGCTCCCTATGTATGAACATGTTGGACTCATCTGCTTTGTAGTTAGCCCTCTAAATATACACATATTAGATTCATCTGCTATGTAGCTATAACTCTGTATATGGAAATGTTGCACTACTCTGCCAGATAGCTAACTCTCTGTATATGGACATTTTGGCCTTGTCTGCCATGTAGCTAGCCTTCTGTACAAGGATAAGTTGGACTGATCGGACATGTAAGTAGCTCTCTGTATATGGACATTTTGGCCTTGTCTGCCATGTAGCTAGCCTTCTGTACAAGGATAAGTTGGACTGATCGGACATGTAAGTAGCTCTCTGTATATGGACATTTTGGCCTTGTCTGCCATGTAGCTAGCCTTCTGTACAAGGATAAGTTGGACTGATCGGACATGTAAGTAGCTCTCTATATATGAACACATTGGACTTGTCTGCGATGCAGTTAGCTTTCTGTATATGGACATGTTGGCATTTTCAGCTATGTAGCCAGCTCTCTGTGTATCAACATGTTGGACTCATCTACCTTCTAGTACCCCTCTAAATATAAACATGTTGGATTCATCTTCCATGTAGCAATCTCTTAGTATATGGACATGCCTTAATACTCTGCCATGTAGTTAGTAGTCTGTATATGGACAAGTTGGACTACTCTGTCATGTAACTAGCTCTCAGTATATGGACACTATGTATTCATCTGCTATGTACTGGAGCTCTTTATATGGAAATGTTGCACTACTCTGCCATGGAGCTAGCTCTCTATATATGGAAATGTTGGACTCATCTGTTATTTAGCTAGAACCCTGTATATGGAAATGTTGCACTACTCTGCATTGTAGCTAGCTCTCAGTATATGGATACGTTGATATAATCTGCCATGTAGCTAGAAATGCGTATATGGAAATGTTGCAATACTCTGCCATATTGCTTGTACTCTGTATATGGCAATGTTGGACTACTCTGCCATGGAGCTAGCTCTCTGTATACTGACATTTTGGACTCTTCTGCCATGTAGCTAGCTCTCTGTGCATGGATACATTGGATTTTTTTTTCTGCCATGTAGGTAGCTGTCCATATATGAACATAGTGGACTTGTCTGCCATGTAGCTAGCTATCATTATATGAACATGTTGGACTCATCAGGCATGTAGCCTTCTCTCTGTGTATCAGAATTTTGGACTCACCTGACTTGTAGTTATTTGCACTACTCTGCCAAGAAGCTATCTCTCTGTATGTGGATATTTTGGACTCGTCTGCCATGTAGCTAGCTCTGTACATGGATATGTTGCATTGATCTGCAATGTAGCTAGCTCACAGTATATGAACATGATGGACTCATCTCCCATGTAGCCAGCACTCTGTGTATGAACATGATGGACTCATCTACCATGAAGCTAAAACACTGTATATAGACATGTTGGACTACTCTGCTAGGTAGCTACCTCTCAGTATATGGACATGTTGGATTCATCTGCCATGTAGCTAGAACTCTGTATATGGAAATGTTGCAAAACTCTACCATGTAGCTAGCTCTTTCTATATGGATATTTTGGAGACATCTCCCATATATCTAGCTGTTTGTACATGGATATATAGCACTGATCTGCCATGTAGTTAGCTCTCTGTATATGAACGTATTGGACTTGTCAGCCATGTAACTAGTTAGTTCTCATTATATGGACAAGTTCGACTCATTAGCCTTGTAGCTAGTACTCTGTATATGGACATGTTGGACTACTCTGCTATGTAGCTAACTCTCAGTATATTAACACGTTGTATCCATCTGCCATGTAGCTACAACTCTGTATATGGAAATGTTGCTCTACTCTACCATGAAGCTAACTCTGTATATATGGACACGTTAGACTCATCTGCCATGTAGCTAGAACTCTGTATATGGAAATGTTGCACTACTCTGCCATGTATCTAGTACTCTCTATATGGACATGTTGTACTACTCTGCCATGGAGCTAGCTCTCTATAAATGGACACATTCGAATAATTTGCCATGTATCTAGAACTCTGTATATGGAAATGTTGTTCTACTCTGCCATGTAGCTAGCTCTCTGTACATGGATATGTTGGACTGATCTGACATGCTGGTAGCTCTCTGTATATGTAGATATTGGACTTTACTGCCATGTAGCCAGCTCTCAGTATGTGGACGTGATGGACTCATCGGCCATGTAGCTAGTATTATGCATATGGATATGTTGGAGTACTCTGCTATGTATCTAGCTCTCATAAATGGACACATTGGACTACTCTGCCATGTAGCTAGAATTCTGTATATGGAAATGTTGGACTACACTGCCATGTAGCTAGCTCTCTGTATATGGACACGTGGAATCATCTGCCAATTATCTAGCACTCTGCACATGGATATGTTGGACTGATCTGCTATGTAAGTAGTTCTCTGTATATGAAGATATTGGACTTGCCTGCCAGGTAGCTAGCGCTCTTAATATACATATGCTGGACTGATCTGCCACGTAGCTAACTCTAAGTGTATGCACATGTTGGACTCATCTGCCTTGTAGGTAGCCCTCTAAATATACATATGTTGGACTCATCGGCCATGCAGATAACTCTCAGTATATGGACATGTTGTACTTATCAGCCATGTAGCTAGAACACTGTATATGAACATGTTGGACTACTCTGCCATGTAGCTAGTTCTCTATATATGGACATGTTGGACTCATCTATCATGCAGCTAGAACTCTGTATATGGAAATGTTGCACTTCTCTGCCATGTAGCTAGCACTCTGTGTATGGACATTGTGGAATTGTCAGCCATGTAGCTAGCTTCTGTGCATGGATATGTTGGACTGATCTGCCATATAGGTAGCTCTCTGTATATAAAGATATTGGACTTGTCTGCCTTGTAGCTAATCCTCTAAATATACACATGTTGGACTCATGTCCCATGAAGCTAACTCTCAGTATATGGACATGTTGGACTCATCTGCCATGTAGCTAAAACACCGTATATGGACATGTTGGACAACTCTGCCATTTAGCTAGCTCTCAGTATATGCACATGTTGGACTCATCTGCCAGGTAGGTAGAACACTGTATATGGAAATGTTGCACTACTCTGCATTGTAGCTAGGTATCTGTATATGGGCACGTTGATCTCATCTACCATGTAGCTAGAAGCCTGTATATGGAAATGTTGCACTACTCTGCAATTTAGCTAGCTTCTGTATATGCACATGTTTGACTCATCAGCGATGTAACCAGCTGTCTGTGTATGAAGAGGTTAGACTCATCTGCCTTGTAGCTAGCTCTCTAAAGATACACATGTTGGACTCATCTGCCATCTATCTAATTCTCAGAATAGGGAAATGTTGGACTTATCTTCTATGTAGCTAGTACTATGTATATAGACATGTTGGACTACTCTGCCATTTAACTAACTCTCAGTATATGGACAAATTGGACTACTCTGCCATGTAGCTAGAACACTGTATATGGAAATGTGGCACTACTCTGCCATGTACCTGTCTGTCTATATATGAACACATTGGACTCAACTGCCAAGTAGCTAGAACTTTGTATATGGAAATGTTGCACTACTCTGCCATGTAGCTAGCTCTCTGTATATGAACAATTTTACTCGTCTGCCATGTAGCTACCACTCTGTACATGGGAATGATTGACTGATCTGCTATGTTGTTCGCTCTCTGTATATGAAGATATTGGACTTGTCTGTCATGTAGCTATCGCTCTAAATATTCATATGTTGGAATCATCTGCCACTTAGCTAACTCCCAGTATATGGACATGTTAGACTCATCTACCATGTAACTAACTCTCTTTGTATGAATGAGTTAGACTCATCTGCCTTGTCGCTAGTCCTCTAAATATACACAAGTTGGACCCATCTCCCATGAATCTAACTCTCAGTATATGGACATGTTTGACTCATCTGCAATGTAGCTAGAACACCATATATGGACATGTTGGACTACTCTGCCATGTAGCCAGCTCTCTATACATGTACTTTTTGTACTCGTATGCCATGTAGCTTGCACTCTGTACATGCATATGATGGACTCATCTACTATGTAGTTATCAATCTGTATATGAAGATGTTGGACTTGTCTGCCATGAAGCTAGCCCTCTAAATATTTATATGTTGGACTCATCTGCCACATAGCTAATTCCCATTATATGGACATGTTGGACTCATCTGCCATGTAGCCAGCTCTCTGTGTATGAACAATTTGGACTCATCTGACTTTTAGCTAACCATCAAATATACACATGTTGGACTCATCTCCAATGAAGTTAGTGTTTTGACATGTTGGACTCATCAGCCTTGTATCTAGAACTTCGTATATGGATACGTAGAACTATACTGCCATGTAGCTAGCTCTCAGTATATGCACATGTTGGACCCATCTGCCATGTACCTAGAACACTGTATATGGAAATATTGCATGACTCTGCCATGGAGCTAAGTCTCTGTATATGGACATTTTTGACTCATCAACCATGTAACTAGGTGTCTGTGTATGAACATATTGGATTCATGTGCCTTGTAGCTTTGTTGTTGTTGTTGTCAGGTGCCATCGAGTCGGAACCGACTCATAGCGACTCCATGCACAGCAGAACGAAACAATGTTC
>NW_006408903.1:620255-641660 GCF_000296735.1 Chrysochloris asiatica
TGAATCCAGCTTGAACCTCTGGAAGTTCTCTGTCAATGTATGACTGTAGCCGTTTCTGTATTACCTTGAGCAAAACTTTGCTTGCTTGAGATATGGAAATGTTGCACTACTCTGCCATGTAGCTAGCACTCTGTATATCAACATTTTGTACTCGTCTGCCCTGTAGCTAGCACTCTGTACATGGGAATGATTGAGTGATCTATTATGCAGTTAGCTCTCTGAATAAGAAGATATTGGACTTGTCTGTCATGTAGTTATCCCTCTAAATATTCATATGTTGGAATAATCTGCCACGTAGCTAACTCCCAGTATATGGACATGTTGGACGCATAGACCATGTTACCAGCTCTCTGTGTATGAACGAGTTGAACTCATGTGCCTTGTAGCTAGCCCTCTAAATATACACATATTGGGCCCATCTCCCATGAATCTATCTCTCAGTATATGGACATGTTTGACTCATCTGCAATGTAGCTAGAACACCATATATGGACATGTTGGACTACTCTGCCATGTAGCTAGCTCTCAGTATATGGACAGGTTGGACTCATCTGTCACGTAGCTGAAACTCTATATATTGAAATTTTGCACTACTCTAATTGTAGCTAGCTCTCTGTATATGGACACATTCATCTAATCTGCCATGTAGCTAGAACACTGTATATGGAAATGTTGCACTACACTGCTATGTAGCCAGCTCTCTGTATATGGACATGTTGGACTCATCAGCCAGGTAGCCAGTTGGATGTGTATGAACATAATGGACTCATGTGCCTTGTAGCTAGCCCTCTAAATATACACATGTTGGACTCATCTATCATGTATCTAACTCTCAGAATATGGACATGTTGGTCTCATCTTTCATGTAGCTAGTACTCTGTATATGGATATGTTGGACTACTCTGCAATGTAGCTAGAAATCTGTATATGGTAATGTTGCACTACTCTGCCATGTACCTGGCTATCTGTATATGGATACATTGGACTCATCTGCCAAGTAGCTAGAACTTTGTATACGGAAATGTTGCACTACTCCGCCATGTAGCAAGATCTCTGTACATTTACTTTTTGTACTCAAATGCCATGTAGCCAGCACTCTGTACATGCATATGATGGACTTCTTTGCTATGTAGTTAACACTCTGTATATGAAGATGATGGACTTGTCTGCCATGAAGCTAGCCCTCAAAATATTTATATGTTGGACTCATCTGCCACGTAGCTAATTCCCAATATATGGACATGTTGGACTCATCTGCCATGTAGCCAACTCTCTGTGTATGAACAATTTGGACTCATCTGCCTTGTAGTTATCCATCAAAATATACACATGTTGGACTCATCTCCCATGAAATTAACTCTAAGTATTCTGACATGTTGGACTCATCAGCCATGTAGCTAGAACTCCATATATGGATATGTTGAACTACACTGCCATGTAGCTAGCTCTCAGTATATGCACACTTTGGACCCATCTGCCATGTAGCTAGAACTCTGTATATGTAAATGTTGCACAACTTTGCATTGTAGCTAGCTCTCTGTATATGGACATGTTGATCTCATCTGCCAAGTAGGTAGAACCCTGTATATGGAAATGTTGCACGACTCTGCCATGTAGCTAGCTCTCTGTATATTGACATTTTGGACTCATCAGCCATATAACCAGCTGTCTGTGTATGAACATGTTGGACTCATGTGCCTTGTAGCTAACCCTCTAAATATACACCTATTGGACTCAGCTGCCATGTATCTAACTCTCAGAATATGGCCATGATAGACTCATCTGCCATGTAGCTAGTACTCTGTATATGGAAATGTTGCACTCAACCATGTAGCTAGCTCACTGTATATGGACATTTTGCACTCGTCTGCCATGTAGCTAGCTCAATGTGCATGGATATGTTGGACTGATCTGACATATAGGTAGCTCTCTGTGTTTGAACATATTGTACTTTTCTGACATGTACCTAGCTCTCTGTATAAGGACATGTTGGAATCATCAGCCATGTAGCCAGCTCTCTCTGTATTAATATGTTGGACTCATCTGCCTTGTAACTAGATCTCTATGCATACACATGTTGGACTCATCTGCCATGTAGGTAATACCCAGTATATGGACATGTTGGACTACTCTGCCTTGTAGCTAGATCTCAGTATATGGACACGTTTGACTCACCTGCCATGTAGTAGAACTCTCTATATCGAAATGTTGCACTACTCTGTCATGTAGCTAGCTAGCTCTGTGTATATGGACATTTTGGACTCATCTGCCATGTAGCTAACTCTCAGTATATGGACATGTTGGACTCATCTGCCACGTAGATATTATTCTGTATACGGACATGTTGGACTACTCTGCCATGTATCTATATTTCACTATATAGACACGTTGTACTCATCTGCCATGTAACGAGAACTCTGTATATGTAAATGTTGTGGTACTCAGACATGTGGCTATCTCTCTGGATATGGATATTTTGGACTTGTCTACCTTGTAGGTAGCTCTCTGTGCATGAATATGTTGGACTGATCTGCAATGTAGGTAGCTCTCTTTATATGAACATAAAGGACTTGACTGCCATGTAGCTACCTCTCTCTATAGGGACATGTTGGATTAATCAGCCATGTAGCCAGCTCTCTCTGTATGAACATGTTGGACTCATCTTTCTTGTAGCTATTGCTTTATATATACACATGTTGGACTCATCTGCCATGTAGCTCTCTCTATATATATGAAGACATTTGACTTGTCTGCCATATATCTAGCTCTCTGTATATGGATATGTTGGACTTATCAGCCATGTAGCCAGCTCTCTCAGTATGAACATATTGGACTCATCTGTCTTGAAGCTAGTCCTCTATATATAAACATGTTGGAAGCATCTGCCAGGTAGCTAACTCTCAGTATATGGACATGTTGAACTCATCTGCCATGTAGCTAATACTCTTTATATGGAAATGTTGTACATCTCTGCCATGTAGCTAGCTCTTTGTATACGGACATTTTGCACTCGTCTGCCCTGTAGCTAGCTTACTGTGCATGGATATGTTGGACTGATCTGCCATGTAAATAGCACTCTGTATTTGAACATATTTGACTTCTCTGCCATGTAGCTAGAACTCTGCATATGGACATGGTGGACTCATCACCCATCTAGCCAGTTTTCTGTTCATGGATATGTTGGACTGATCTCATATATAGTTATCTTTCTGTATATGAACATATTGGACTTGTCTGCCATATAACTAGCTCTCTGTATATGGACAAGTTGGAATCATCAGTCATGTAGCTAGCTCTCTCTGTATGATCATGTTGGACTCATCTGCCTTTTAAGTAGTCGTTTGTATATACACATGTTGGACTCATCTGCCATGTAGTTAACACAAAGTTTATGGACATGTTGGACTCATCTGCCATGTAGCTATAACTCTGTATATGGAAATTTTGGACTACTCTGCCATGTAGCCAGAACTCAGTTTATGGACATGTTTGACTCACCTGCCATGTAGCTAGAACTCTCTATATGGAAATTTTGCACGACTCTGCCATGTAGCTAGCTCTCTGTATATGGACCATGTTGACTCATCTGCCATTTAGCTAGCTCTCTGTATATGGGCATGTTGGACTGATCTCATATATAGGTATCTCTCTGTATATGAACAAGATGGACTCATCTGCCATATAGCTAGCTGTCTATATATACATTTGTGGACTCAATTGCCATGGAGCTAACTCTCTGTATAAGGACATGTTGGACTCATCTACTATGTAGCTACTACTCTGTGTATGAAAATGTTGGACTTCTCTGTCATGTAGTTAGCTCTCAGTTTATGGACACTTTGGACTCATCTGCCATGTAGCTTGTACTCTGTATATGGAAATGTTGGACTTCTCTTCCATGTAGCTGGTACTTAGTATATGGACACTTTGGACTCATCTGCCATGTAGCTAGAACTCTATATATGGAAATGGTGCAGTACTCTGACATATGGCTAACTCTCTGTATATGGACATTTTGGACTCGTCTGCCATGTAGCTAGAACTCTATATGTGGAAATGGAGCAGTACTGTGACATGTGGCTAGCTCTCTGTATATGGACATTTTGGACTGGTCTGCCATGTAGATAGCTCTCTATGCATGGATATGTTGGAATGCTCTGCAATGTAGGTAGCTCTATGTATATGAACATATAGGACTTGTCTGGCATGTAGCTAGCTCTCTGTATATGGACATGTTGGAGTCATCAGGCATGTAGCCAGCTCTCTCTGTATTAACACATTGGTCTCTTATGCCTTGTAGCTAGTCCTCTATATATACACATGTTGGACTCATCTGCCATTTATTTAACTCTCCGTATATGGACATGTTGGACTCATCTACCTTGTAGATATTGCTCTGTATATGGACATGTTGGACTACTCTGCGATGTAGCTAGATCTCACTATATGGACACGTTGGACTCATCTGCCAATTAGCTACTACTGTGTATATGGAAATGTTGGATGACTCTGCCATGTAGCTAACTGTCAGTATATGGACACGTTGGAATCCTCTGCCGTGTAGCTATCTCTCTGTATATGGACATGTTGGACTCATGCACCATATAGCTAGAACTCTGTATACGGCAATGTTTCACTACTCTGTTATGTATCTAGCTCTCTTTATATGGACATGTGGGACTCATCAGCCACATAGCCAGCTCTCTGTGTATTAACATGTTGGACTCATTTCTCTGGTAGCTGGTCCTCGATATATACACATGTTGGAATACTCTGTCATGTAGTTGCTCTCAGTATATGGACACATTGGACTCATCTGCCATGTAGCTATAAATCTATATGTTGGACTGATCTACAATGTAGGTACCTCTGTGTATATTAACTTAGAGGGTTTGTCTGCCATGTAGCTAGCTCTCTTTATATGGACATGTTGGACTCATCAGTCATGTAGCCATCTCTCTCTGTATGAACATGTTGGACATAACCTCCTTGTAGCTATTCCTCTAAATATACACATGCTCGACTCATCTGCCATGTAGCTATCTCTCAGTATATGGACATGTTGGACTACTCTGTCATGTAGTTAGCTCTCAGTAAATGGACTTGTTGCACTCATCTACCATGTATCTAGAGTTCTGTTTAAGTAAATGTTTCACTACTCTACCATGTAGCTAGCTCTCTATGCATGGATATGTTGGACTGATGTGTCATATAGGTAGCACTCTGTATATGAACAGATTGAACTTGTCTGCCATGTAGCTAGCTTTCAGTATATGGACATGTTGGACTCATCAGCCATGTAGCCAGCTCTCTGTGTATGAACACGTTGGACTCATCTACTTTTAGATAGTCCTCTACATATACACATGTTGGATTAATCTGCCATTTAGCTAACTCTCAATATATGGACATGTTAGACTCATCTGCCATGTAGCTAGTACTCTGTATATGGAAATGTTGCACTACTCAACCATGTAGCTAGCTTTCTGTATATGGACATTTTGCACTTGTGTGCCATGTATCTAGCTCACTGGGCATGGATATGTTAGACTGATCTGCCATGTAGGTATTACCATTTTGGACCCATCTGCCTTGTAGCTAGTCCTCTATTTATACACATGTTGGACTCATCTGCCATGTAGCTAACTCTCAGTATATGGACATGTTGGACTCATCTGCCATGTATCTATATCTCACTATATGGACACGTTGAACTCATCTGCCATGTAACGAGGACTGTGTATATGGAAATGTTGCACTACGCAGACATGTGGCAATCTCTCTTGAAATGAACATTTTTGACTTGTCTACCTTGTAGATTGCTCTCTATACATGGATATGTTAGACTGATCTGCAATGTAGGTAGCTATCTGTATATGAACATAAAGGACTTGTCTGATAGCTCTCTGTATATGGACATATTCGATTAATCAGCCATGTAGCCAGCTATCTTTGTATGAACATGTTGGACTTATCTTCCTTGTCGTTATTGCTCGATAAATACACATGTTGGACTCATCTGCCATGTAGCTATCTCTCAGTGTATGGACATGTTAGACTCATCTGCCTTGTAGCAAGTACTCTGTATATGGACATGATGAACTACTCTGCCATGTTGTTAGCACTCAGTATATGAACACCTAGGACTCATCAGACATGTACCTAGATCTCTGTATATTTAAATTTCGCATTATTCTGCCATGTAGTTAGCTCTCTGTGCATGGATATGTTGGACTGATCTGTCATATAGGTAGCACTCTCTATATGAACATATTGGACTTGTCTGCCATGTGGCTAGTTTTCAGTATATGGACATGCTGGACTCATCAGCCATGTAGCCAGCTCTCTGTGTATGAACATGTTGAACTCATCTACTTGGAGATAGTCCTCTACATATATACATGATTGATTAATCTGCCATGTAGCTAACTCTCAATATATGGACATGTTAGACTCATCTGCCATGTTGCTAGTACTCTGTATATGGAAATGTTGCACTACTCAACCATGTAGCTAGCTCTCTGTATATGGGCATTGTGCACTCGTCTGCCATGTAGCTAGCTCATTGTGCATGGATATGTTGGACTGATCTGCCATGTAGTTAGCTCTCTGTATTTGAACATATTGGACTTTTCTGACATGTAGCTAGCTCTCTGTATATGAACATGTTGGAATCATCAGCCATGTAGCCAGCTCTCTCTCTATTAACATGTTGGACTCCTCTGATTTGTAGCTAGATCTCTATGCATACACACGTTGGACTCATCAGCCATGTAGCTAACACTCAGTATATGGACATGTTGGACTACTCTGCCATGTAGCTAGATCTCAGTATATGGACACGTTTTACTCACCTGCCATGTGGCTAGAACTCTGTATATTGGAATGTTGCACTACTCTGCCATGTAGCTAGCTAGCTCTTTGTATGTGGACTTTTGGGACTCGTTTGCCATGTAGCTAGCACTTTTGTGCATGGATAAGTTGGACTCATCTCACATATAGGTATGTCTCTATATATGAACACTTTGGACTTCGCTGCCATTTAGCAAGAACTCTGTATATGGAAATGTTGCACTACTCTACCATGTAGTTAGCTCTCTGTGTATGGACATTTTGGACTTGTCTGTCAAGTAGCTAGGTCTCTGTATGGAAATATTGGACTGATCTGCCATGTAGGTAGCTCTCTGTATATGAACAGATTGGACTTGTCTGCCATGTAGCTAGCTCTCTGTATATGGACATGTTGGGATCATCAGCCATGTAACCAGCTCTCTGTGCATGGATCTGTTGGACTGATCTCATAAATAGTTATCTCTCTGTATATGAACATATTGGACTTGTCTTCCATATAGGTAGCTCTCTGTATATAGACATGATGGATTCATCTGCAATGCAGCTTGGACTCTGTATATGTACTCTGTTACACAACTCTGCCGTGTAGCTGGCTCTCTCTATGTGGACATTTTTCACTCATCTGCCATGTAGCTAGCTCACTGTGCATGGATATGTTGAACTGATCTGCCATGTAGGTAGCTCTCTGTGTGTCAACATATTGGACTTGTCTACCATGTAGCTAGCCCTCTGTATATGGACATGTTGGACTCATCAGATATTTAGCCAGCTTTCTCTGTATAATCATGATGGACTCATCTGCCTTGTAGCTAGTCCTTTATATGTACACATATTGGACTCATTCTCCATGTAGCTAACTCTCCGTATATGGACATGTAGGACTCATCAGCCATTTAGCTAGAACACTGTATATGGACATATTGGACTACTCTGCCATGTAGCTAGATCTCAGTATATGGACACTTTGGACTCATCTGCCATGTAGCTACTATTCTGTATACGGAAATGTGGCACAACTATGCAATATCGTTAGCTCTCTGTATAGGGACATTTTGGACTCGTCTGACATGTAGCTAGCTCTCTGTGCATGCATATGTTGGTCTAATCTGACATATAGGTAACTCTCAGTATAAGAACATATTGGACTTGTCTGTCTTGGACTCATCAGCCATGCAGCCAGTTCTCTGTGTATGAACATGTTGGACTCATCTGCTTGTAGCTAGTCCTCTATATATATACACATGTTGAACTCATCTGCCATGTAGCTAACTCTCAGCATATGGACATGTTGGACTCATCTGCCAAGTAGCTAGATCTCTGTATGGATATGCTGGATTGATGTACCATGTATGTAGCTCTCTCGATATGAACATATTGGACTAGTTTGCCATGTACCTAGTTCTCTGTATATTGACATGTTGGACTCATCAGCCATGTAGCTAACTCTCAGTATATGAACATGTTGGACCCATCTGCCATTTAACTAGTACTCTTTATATGGACATGTTGGATTATTCTGCCATGTAGCTAACTAATTGTATATGGACACGTTAGAATCATCTGTCATGTAGCTAGAACTTTGTATAGGGAAATGAGGCACTATTCTGCCATGTAGCTCGCCCTCTGTATAGGGATATTTTTGATGCGTCTGCCATGTAGCTAGCTCTCTGTGTATGGACATGATGGACTACTATGCCATGTAGAAATCTCTCAGTATATGGACATGTTGGACTCCTCTGCCATGTAGCTTGAACTCTGTATATGGACATTTTGGAATCATCAGCAATGTTGCTAACTCTCAGTATATGGACATGTTGAACTCATTTGCATTGGAGCTAGTACTGTGTATATGGACATATTTGGCTTCTGTGAACTGTAGCTAGATCTCAGTATAAGGACACGTTGGATACATCTGTTATGTAGCTAGTACTCTAAATATTCATACGTTGCAATCATCTGCTATGAAGCTAACTGCCAGTATATGGACATGTTGGACTCATATGCCATGTAGCCAGCTTGTTGTGTATGAACATGTTGGACTTATCTGCCTTATAGCTAGTCCTCTATACATACACATGTTGGACTCCTCTGTCATGAAGCTAAGTCTCAGCATACAGACATGTTGGACCCATCTGCCATGAAGCTACAACTTTGTATATGGACATGTTGGACTACTCTGTCATATAGCTAGCTCTCAGTATATGGACATGTTGGACTCATCTGCCATGTAGCTAGTACTCTAAATATTCATATGTTGGACTCATCTGCTACGTAGCTAACTCTCAGTATATGGACATGTTGGACTCATCAGCCATATAGCCAGCTCTCTCTGTGTGAACATGTTGGACTCATCTGCCTAGAGCAAGTCCTCTATATAAACACATGTTGGAATAATCTGCCATGTAGCTAACTCTCCGTATATGGACATGTTGGACTCATCTGACATGTAGTTAGTATTCTGTATATGGAAATGTTGGACGGCTCTACCATGTAGCTAGTTCTCAATATATCAACACGTTGTACTCATCTGCCATGTAGCTAGAATTCCATATATGGAAATGATGCACTACTCTGCCATGTAACTAGCTTTCTGTATATGAACATTTTGGACTTGGCTGCCATGTGGCTGGCTCTCTGTATATGGACATGTTTGACTTATCAGCCATGTAGCCAGTTCTCTCCGTATGAACATGTTGGACTCATCTGACTTATAGTTAGTCCTCTATATATACACATGTTGGACTCATCTGCCATGTAGCTGACTCTGCACTTTATGTAGCTCTCTCTAGATGAATATATTGGACTTGTCTACCATGTGGCTGGCTCTCTGTATATGGACATGTTGGACTTATCAGCCATGTAGCCAGTTCTCTCCGTATGAACATGTTGGACTCATCTGATTTATAGGTAGTCCTCTATATATACACGTGTTGGACTCATCTCCCATGTAGCTGACTCTCAGTATGTGGACATGTTGGACTCCTCTGCCATGTAGCTAGCACTCTGTATATGGACATGTTGGACTTCTTTGCCATGTAGCTAGCTCTCAGAATATTGAAACATTGGACTCATGTGTCATGTACCTATTACTTTGTATATGGCAATGTTGCACTACTCTGCCATGTAGCTAGATCTCTGTACATAGACATTTTGCACTCGTATGCCTTGTAGATAGCTCTCTGTGCATCGATATGTTGTATGGATCTGTCACATAGATAGCACCCTGTATATGAACATATTGGCCTTGTCTGCCATGTAGCTAGCTCTCTGCATATGGACATATTGGGCTCTTCAGCCATGTAGCCAGCTCTCTTTGTATGAACATGTTTGACTCATCTGCCTTGTAGCTAGTCCTCTGTATTTACACATGTTGCATTCATCTGCCATGTAGCTAGTATTTGGTATCTGGATATATTTGACGACTCTGCCATGTAGCGAGCTCTCAATATATCAACTTGTTGGACTAATCCACCATGTAGCTAGAATTCTATATATGGAAATGTTGCACTACTCTGTCATGTAGCTAGAAATATGTATATGGAAATGTTGCACTTCTCTGCCATGTAGGAAGTTCTCTTTATATGGACGTTTTGAACTCATCTGCCATGTAGCTAGTACTCTGTATATGGACATGTTGGACTACTCTGCCATGTTCCTACCTCTCAGTGAATGCACAGCTTGGAATCATCTGCCATGTAGCTAGAAATCTGTATATAAAAATGTTGCACTACTCTGCCATGTAGCAAACTCTCTGGATATGGACATTTTGGACTTATCTGCAATGTAGTTAGCTATCTGAGCACAGTTATGTTGGATTGATCTGCCATGTAGGTAGCCCCCTGTATATGAACACATTGGACTTGTCTGCCATGTAGCTAACTCTCTGTATATGGACATGTTGGACTCATCAGCCATGTTGCCTGCTCTTTCTGTATGAACATGTTGGACTCATCTGCCTTGTAACTAGTCCTCTGTATATACACATGATGGACTCATCTGCCATGTAGCTAGTACGCTGTATATGGACATGTTGGACTACCGTGCCATGTAGCTTGCCCTCAGCATATGGACACGTTGGAGTCATCTTCCCTGTAGATGGAACTCTGTATATAGAAATGTTGCACTCCTCTACCATGTACCTAGCTCTCTGTATATGGACATTTTGAACTCGTCTGCAATGTAGCTATCTCTGTGCATCAATATGTTGGACTGATCTGAAATGTAGATAGCTCTCTGAATATGAACATATTGCACTCATCAGTCTTGTAGCCAGCTCTCTCTGTATGAACATGTTGGATGAATCTGCGTTGTAGTTAGTCCTCTATATATACACATGTTGGACTGGTCTGCCATGTCACTAACTCTCAGTATATGGGCATGTTGGCCTCATCTGCCATTTAGCTAGTACTCTCTATATGGACATGTTGGACTACTCTGCCATTTAGCTAATTCTCAGTATATGGACATGTTGGCCTCCTCTGCCATGTAGCTTGAACTCTGTATATAGACATTTTGGACTCGTCTGTCATGTAGCTAACTCTTCGTATATGGACATGTTGGACTCATTTGCCTTGGAGCCAGTACTCTGTATATGGAAATGTTAAACTACTCTGTACTGTAGCTAACTCTCAATATGAGGACACATTGGACTCATCTGCTATGTAGCTAGTACTCTAAATATTCATATGTTGGACTCATCTGCTACGTAGCTAACTGCCAGTATATGGACATGTTGGACACATCTTCCATGTAGCCAGCTTGTTGTGTATGAACATATTTGACTCATCTGCCTTGTAGCTAGCCCTCTGAACATACACAAGTTGGACTCATCTGCCATGAAGATTATTCTCAGTATATGGACATGTTGGACTCATCTTCCATGTAGCTAGTACTCTAAATATTCATATGTTGGACTCATCTGATACGTAGCTAACTCCCAGTGTATGCACATGTTGGACTCAACAACCATATAACCAGCTCACTCTGTATGAACGTTATGGACTCATCTGCCTTGATTAAATACTCTATATATACACATGTTGGAGTAATTTACCATGTAGCTAAGTCTCAGTATATGGACATGTTGTACTCATCTGACATGTAGCGAGTATTCTGTATATGGAAATATTGGAAACTCTGCCATGTAGCTAGCTCTCTGAATATGAACATTTTGGACTCGCCTGCCATGTAGCTAGGTCTCTTTGCATGGATATGTTGGACTCATCTGCCATGTAGGTAGCTCTCTGTATATGAACATATTGAACTTGTCTGCCATGTAGCTAGCTCTCATTATATGGACATGTTGGACTCATCTACCATATAGCTAGAACTCTGTATATGGAAATGTTGCACTATTCTGCTATGTAGCTAGCTCTCAATATATGGACACGTTGTATTCATCTGCCATGTAGCTGGAACTCTGTATATGGAAATGTTGCTCTACTCTGCCATGATGCAAACTCTGTATATATGGACACGTTGGACTCATCTGCCATGCAGCTAGAACTCTGTATATGGAAAGGTTGCACTACTCTCCCATGTAGGTAGCTTTCTATTTATGGACATGTTGGACTTGTCTGCCATGTAACTAGCTCTCTGTACATGGAAATGATGGAGTGATCTGACATGAAGGTAGCTCTCTGTATATGAACATGTTGGACTCCTCTGCCATTTAGCTAGCTCTCAGTATATGGACATGATAGACTCATTAGCCATGGAGCCAGCTGTCTGTTTATGAACAAGTTGTACTCATCTGCCTTGTAGCTAGACCTCTAAACATACACATGTTGGACTCATCTGCCATGAAGCTAATTCTCAGTATACGGACATGTTGGACTCATCTATCATGTAGCTACAACTCTCAATATGGACATGTTGGACTACTGTGCCATATAGATAGATCTCAGTATATCGACATCTTGCACTCATATGCCATGTAGCTAGTATTCTGTATATTGAAATATTGCATGACTCTTCCATGTAGCGAGTTCTCAGTATATCAACATGTTGGACTAATCCACCATGTAGCTAGAATTCTATATATGGAAATGTTGCACTACTCTGCCATGTAGCTAGCTTTCTGAATATGAACATTTTGGACTCATCTGCCATGTAACTAGCCCTCTGTGCGTTGATATGTTGGGCTGGTCTGTCCATTAGGTAGCTCTCTATATATTTAAATATTGGACTTTCTACCATTTGGCTAGCTCTCTGTATATGGACATGTTGGACTCATCAGACTTGCAGCCAGCTCTCTCAGAATGAACATGTTGGACTCATCTGACTTGTGGCTAGTACTTTATATATACACATGTTGGACTCATCTGACTTGTGGCTAGTACTTTATATATACACATGTTGGACTCATCTGTCTTGTAGTTAACTCTCAGTATATGGACATGTTGGACTCATCTGCCATGTAGCTAGTACTCTGTATATGGACATGTGGACTACACTGCCATGTAGCTAGCTCTCTGTGTATGGACATTTTGGACTCGTCTGCCAAGTGCTAGCTCTCTGTATGGATACGTTGGATTGATCTGCCCTGTAGATACCTCTCTGTATATGAACATATTGGACTTCTCTGCCAAGTAGCTAGCTCTGTGTATATTGACATGTTGGACTCATCAGGCATGTTGCCAGCTCTTTCTGTATGAACATGTTGGACTCATCTGCCTTGTAGCTCGTTCTCTGTATATACATATGTTGGACTCATCTTCCGTGTAGCTGAAACTCTGTATATGGAAATGTTGCACTACTCTACCATGTAGCTAGCTCTCTCTATATGAATATTTTTAACTCGTCTGCAATGTAGCTAGGTCTGTGCATGGATATGTTGGACTGATCTGCCATGTAGATAGCTCTTTGAATATGAACATATTGGACTCATCAGTCATGTAGCCAGCTCTCTCTGGATGAACATGTTGGATGCATCTGACTTGTAGATAGTCTTCTATATATACACACATGTTGGACTCATCTGACGTGACACTAACTCTCAGTATATGGACAAGTTGGACTCATCTGCCATTTAGCTACTACTCTCTATATGGATATGTTGGACTACTCTGCCATTTAGCTTGATCTCAGTATACGGACAATTTGGACTCATCTGCCATGTAACTAGTATTCTGTATATGGAATTGTTGGATTACTCTGCTATGTAGCTAGCTCTCAGTATATGGACACCTTGGACTCATCTGCCATGTAGCTAGAAGTCTGTGTATGGAAATGTTGCACTTCTCTGCCATGTAGCAAGTTCTCCATATATGGACATTTTGGACTCATCTTCCATGTAGTTAGTACTCTGTATATGGACATGTTGTACTACTCTGCCATGTACCTAGCTCTCAGTATATGGACACCTTGTAATCATCTGCCATGTAGCTAGAATTCTATATATGGAAATGTTACTCTGCCATGTAGCAAACTCTCTGTATATGGACATTTTGTACTCATCTGCAATGAAGTTAGCTCTCTGAGCATAGATATGTTGAATTGAACTACCATTTAGGTAGCACCCTGCATATGAACATATTGGACTTGTCTGCTATGTAGTTAGCTCACTGTCTATGGGCATGTTGGCAGCCATGTTGCCAGCTGTTTCTGTATGAAAATGTTGGACTCATTTGCCTTGTAGATAGTCCTCTATATATACACATGTTAGACTCATATGCCATGTATCCAACTCTCAGTATCTGGACTTGTTGGACCCTTCTGCCATTTAGCTAGTACTCTTTATATGGACATATTGGACTACTCTGCCATGTAGCTAACTCATTGTATATGGACACGTTAGAATCATCTGCCTTGTAGCTAGAACTCTGTACATGGAAATGAGCCACTATTCTGCCATGTAGCTTGCTCTCTGAATAGGAATATTTTTGTCTCGTCTGTCATGTAGCTAGGTCTCTGTGTATGGACATGTTAGACTGATATGCTATGTAGTTATCTCTGGGTATATGAACATATTTGGATTGCTGCCATGTAGTTAGCTTTCTGTATACGGTAATGTTGTACTCATAAGTCATGTAGCCAGCTATCTGTATATGAAGACGTTGGACTCATCTGCCGTGTATCTTGTCCTCTATATTTATACATGTTGGACACATCTGCCATGTAGCTAACTCTCAGTATATGTACATGTGGGACTGATCTGCCATGTAGCAAACTCTCAGTATATGTACATGTTGGACTCATCTTCCAAGTAGCTAACTCTCAGTATACGGACATGTTGGACCCTTCTGCCATGTAGTTAGTACTCTATATTTGGACATGTTGTACTACTCTGCCATGTAGCTAGCTCGCTGTATAGGGACATGTTGGACTCAAATGCCATGTAGCAAGATATCTGTATATGGAAATGTTGCACTAAGCTTCCATGTAGCTTGCTATCTGTATATTGACATTTTGGACTCATCAGCCATATAGCCAGCTCCCTCGGTATGAACATGTTGGACTCATCTGCTTTGTAGCTTGTCCTCTATATATACACATGTTGGAATCATCTGACATGTAGCTAACTCTCAGTATATGGACATTTAGGACTCATCAGCCATGTAGCCAGCTGTTTTTGTATGAACATGTTGGATTCATCTGCCTTGTAGCTAGCCCTCTGCATATACATATGTTGGACTCAACTGCCACGTATCTAACTCTCAGTATATGGAAATGTTGGACTCATCTGCCATGTAGCTAGTACTCTGTATATGGACATGTTGGAGTATCCTGCCATGTAGCTATCTCTCGGTATATGGACATGTTGTACTCATCTGTCATGTAGCCTGCTCTCTATGTATGAACATGTTGGACTCTTCTGTCTTGTAGTTAGTCCTCTAAATATACACAAGTTGGATTAATCTGCCATGTAGCTATAACACTGTATATGGAAATGTTGCACTACTCTGCTATGTAGCTAACTCTCTGTATATGGACAATTTGCACTTGTCTGCTATGTAGCTAGCTCTCTGTACATGGATGTGTTGGACGGATTGGATATGTAAGTAGCTCTCTGTATATGAACATATTGGACTTGTCTGGCATGCAGACAGCTCTTTGTATATGGACATGTTGGACTCATCAGCCATATAGAAAGCTCTCTGTGTATCAACATGGTGGACTCATCTACACTGTAGTTAACCCACTAAATATACACATGTTGGATTCATCTGCCATGTAGCTATCTCTTAGTATATGGACAAGTTTTAATACTCTGCCATGTAGCTAGTATTCTGTATATGGACATGTTGGACTACTCGGCCATGTAACTAGCTCTCAATATATGGACACAATGTATTCATCAGCCATGTACTAGAGCTCTTTATATGGAAATGTTGCACTACTCTGCCATGTAGCTAGTTTTCTATACATGAACACATTGGACTCATCCGCCATGTAGCTAGATCCCTGTATATGGAAATGTTGCACTACTCTGCATTTTAGCTAGCTCTCAGTATATGGACACGTTGATATCATCTGCTATGTAGCTATAACTGTGTATGTGGAAATGTTGCAATACTCTGCCATGTTGCTAGCTCTCTATATATGGACACATTGGACTCATATGCCATGTAGCTAGAACTCAGTATATGAAAATGTTGCACTACTCTGCCATGTAGCTAGTTCTTTGTATATGGAAATACTGGACTACTCTGCCATGGGGCTAGCTGTCTATATATGGACATGTTGCACTACTCTGCCATGTTGCTAGCTCTCTGTGCATGGATATGTTGGACTGATCTGCCATGTAGGTAGCTCTCCATATATGAATATAGGGGAGTTCTCTGCCATGTAGCTAGGTATCATTATATGGACATGTTGGACTCATCAGCCATGTAGCGTTCTGTCTGTGTATGAGAATTTTGGACTCTCCTGACTTGTAGCTAGTCCTCTTTAACAACACATGTTGGACTCATCTGCCATGTAGCTAGTACTCTGTATATGGACATGTTGGACTACTGTGCCATGTTGCAAGCACTCAGTGTATAGACACGTAGCCCTGTAGCTAGAATTCTGTATATGGACATATTGGACTACTCTGCCATGTAGCTAGCTCTCAATATATGGACATGTTGGACTCATCTGCCATGTAGCTAGAACTCTGTATAAGGAAATGTTGCACTGCTCTGCCATGTAGCTAGCTTTCTGTATATGGACATTTTGGAATCAGTAGCCATATAGATAGCTCTCTCTGCATGGATATGTTGAACTGATCTGCCATGTAGGTAGCTATCTGTATATGAACATATTGGGCTTGTCTGCCATGTAGCTAGTTCCCATTATATGGACATGTTGGACTCATCAGCCATGGAGCCTCTTCTCTGTGTGTGAGAATGTTGGACTCAGTTGCCTTGTAGTTAATCCTTTATATATACACATATTGGACTCATCTGCCATGTAACTAGTACTCTGTATACGGACACGTTGGACTACTCTGCCATGTTGCTACATCTCAGTATATAGACAATTAACCATGTAGATAGAACTCTGTATAAGGAAATGTTGCAGTACTCTGCCAAGAAGCTATCTCTCTATATATAGACATTTTGGACTCATCTGCCATGTAGCTAGCTCTCTACATGGATATGTTGGATTGATCTGCCATGTAGCTACCTCACAGTATATGAACATGTTGGACTTATCGCCATATAGCCAGCACCCTGTGTATGAAAATGTTGGACTCATCTACCATGTAGCTAGAACACTGTATATTGACATGTTGGACTCATCTGCCATGTAGCTAGAACGCTGTATATGGAAATGTTGCAATACTCTGCCATGTATCTAGCTTTTTGTATATGGACATTTTGGAGTTGTCTGCCATGTAGCTAGCTCTCTGTACATGGACATATTGTATTTGTCTGCCATTTAGGTGGCTCACATTATATGGATAAGTTGGACGCATTAGCCTTGTAGATATTACTCTGCATATGGACATGTTGGACTACTCTGCTATGTAGTTAGCTCTAAGTATATGGGCAGGTTTTATTCATCTGCCATGTAGCTAGAACTCTGTATATGTAAATGTTGCTCTACTCTGCCACATAGCTAGCTCTCTATATATGGACACTTTGGACTGGTCTGCCATGTAGCTAGTTTTCTGTACATGGAAATGATAGAGTGATCTGACATGTAGGTAGCTCTCTGTATATGAACATATTGGACTTCTATGCCATGTAGCTAGCTCTCAGTATATGGTCATGGTGGACTCATCAGCCATGGAGCCAGCTGTCTGTTTATGAACATATTGTACTCATCTGCCTTGAAGCTAGCCCTTTAAATATAAACATGTTGGAATCATCTTTCATGTATATAACACTCAATATATGGACAAGTTGGACTCATCTGACATGTAGCTAGTACTCTGTATATGGACATATTGGAGTACTCTGCCATGTAGCTGGAACTCTGTGTATGGAAATGTTGCACTACTCTGCCATGTATCTTGTACTTTGTTTATGCACATGTTGTACTACTCTGCCATGGAGCTAGCTCTCTATATATGGACATTTTGGACTCGTCTGCCACGTAGCTATCTCTCTGTACAGGGATATGTTGGACTGATCTGACATGTAGGTAGCTCTCTGTATATGAAGATATTTGACTTTTCTGTCATGTAGCTTGCTCTCAGTATGTGGACATAATGTACTCATCAGCCATGAAGTTAATACTATGCACATGGACATATTGGAGTGCTCTGCTATGTATCTAGCTCTCATAAATAAACACGTTGGAATACTCTGCCATGTACTTAGAACTCTGTATATGGAAATGTTGGACTACTCTGCCATGTTGCTAGCTCTCTGTATGTGTACATGTTGGAATCATTTGCCATGTAGCTATAACTCTGTATTTGGAAATGTTGCACTACTCTGCCATGTAGATAGCTTTCTGTATATGGACATTTTGGATTTGACTGCCAATTATCTAGCACTCTGCACATGGATATGTTGGACAGATCTGCTATGTAGGTAGCTCTCTGTATATGAAGATACTGGACTTGTCTGCCATGTAGTTAGCCCACTTAATATACATATGTTTGACTCATCTGCCACATAGCTAACTCTAAGTGTATGCACATGTTGGACTCATCTGCGATGTAGCATGCTTTCTCTATATAATCATGTTGGACTCATCTGCCTTGTAGAAAGCCCTCTAAATATACATATGTTGGACTCATCTGCCATGTAGCTTGAACTCTGTATATGAACATGTTGGACTACTCTGTCATATAACTTGTTCTCTATATATGGACACATTGGACTCTTCTGCCATGTAGATAGAACTCTGTATATGGAAATGTTGCACTACTCTGCCATATAGCTAGCTCTCTGTACATGGACACATTGGACTCATCTGCTATGTAACTAGAACTCTCTATATGGAAATGTTGCACTGTTCTGCCATGTAGCTAGCTCCCCCTATATGGATATTTTGGAATCGTCAGCCATGTAGATAGCATTCTGTGCCTGGATATGTTGGACTGATCTGCCATGTAGGTATCTCTCTATATATGAAGATATTGGACTTGTCTGTCATATCGCTAATTCTCTAAATATACATATGTTGGACTCATCTATCACGTAGCTAACTGTCAGTGTATTGACATGTTGGACTCATCTGCCATGTAGCCAGTACTCTGTGTATGAACATGTTGGACTTATTAGCCTTGTAGCTAGCCCTCTAAATATACATATGTAGGACTGATCTGGCATGTAGCTAACTTTCAATATATGGACATGTTGGACTCTTCAACCATGTAGCTAGAACTCTGTATATGGACATGTTGGAGTACTCTGACATGTAGCTAGCTCTCAGTAAATGGACAGATTGGACTCATGTGCCATGTATCTAGAATTCTGTATATGGAAATGTTGCACTGTTCTGCCATGTAGTTAGCTCTCTGTATATGAACTTATTGGACTTGTCTGCCAAGAAACTAGCTCACATTATATGCACATGTTGGACTCATCAGCCATAGAGCCTGTTCTCTATGTATGAGAATGTTGGACTCACCTGCCTTGTAACTACTCCTCTATATATACACATGTTGGACTCATCTGCCCTGTAGCTACAACTCTGTATATGGACATGTTGGACTACTCTGCCATGTTGCTAGCTCTCAGTATATAGACAAGTAACCATGTAGCTAAAACGCTTTATGTGGAAATGTTGCACAACTCTGCCAAGCAGCTTTCTCTCTGTATATGGATATTTTTGTTCGTATACCATGAAGCTAGCTCTCTACAGGGATATGTTGGATTGATCTGCCATGTAGCTAGCTCACAGTGTATGAACATGTTGGACTCATCTGCCATATAGCCAGCACTCTGTGTATGAACATGTTGGACTCATCTACCATGTAGCTAGAAAACTGTATATTGACATGTTGGACTCATCTGCCATGTAGCTGGCTCTCAGCATATGGACACATTCTACTCATCTGCCATGTAGCTAGAACTCTGTATATGGAATTGTTACAATACTCTGCCGTGTAGGTAGTTCTCTGTATATAAACATATTGGACTTGTCTGCCATGTTGCTAGCTCTCTGTACATGAACATGTTGCACTGATCTGCCATGTAGGTAGCTCTCTGTATATAAACATATTGGACTTGTCTGCCATGTAGCTAGCTCTCTACAGGGTTATGTTGGATTGATCTGCCATGTAGTTAGCTCACAGTATATGAACATGTTGGACTCATCTTCCATGTAGCCAGCACTCTGTGTATGAACATGTTGGTCTCATCTACCATGTAGCTAGAACACTGTATATTGACATTTTGGACTACTCTGCTATGTAACTAGCTCTCAGTATATGGACACGTTGGACTCATCTGCAATGTAGCTAGAACTCTGTATATGGAAATGTTGCTCTACTCTGCCATGATGCTAACTCTGTATATATGGACATGTTGTACTCATCTTCCATGTAGCTAGAACTCTGTATATGGAAAGCTTGCACTACTCTGCCATGTAGCTATCTCTCTATTTATGGACACATTGGACTCATCTGTCATGTAGCTAGCTCTCTGTATATGGAAATGATGGAGTGATCTGACATGAAGGTAGCTCTCTGTATATGAATGTATTGGACTTCTCTGCCATTTAGCTAGTTCTCAGTATATGGACATGTTCCACTCATCAGCCATGGAGCCAGCTGTCTGTTTATGAACATGTTGTACTCATCTGCCTTGTAGCTAACCCTCTAAACATACACATGTTGGACTCATCTGCCATGAAGCTAAATCTCAGTATACGGACATGTTGGACACATCTGTCATTTAGCTACAAATCTGTATATGGACATGTTGGACTACTCTGCCATATAGCTAACTCTCAGTATAAGGACATGTTGGACTCATCTGCCATGAAGCTGTATATGGAAATGTTGGACGACTCTGCCATGTAGCAAGCTGTCAGTATATCAACACGTTGGACTAATCCACCATGTAGCTAGAATTCTATATATGGAAATGTTGCACTACTCTGCCATGTAGCTAGCTCTCTGTATATGAACATTCTGGACTTGTCTGCCATGTAGCTAGCTCTCTG
>NW_006408903.1:642270-648023 GCF_000296735.1 Chrysochloris asiatica
GAGTCTAACATACCTATTAACAGAGAGCTAGTTTCATGGCAGACTTGCCCAAAATATCCACATACAGAGAGCTACCTACATGGCAGATGAGTCTAGCATACCTATTAACAGAAAGCTAGTTTCATGGCAGACTTGCCCAAAATATCCACATACAGAGAGCTACCTACATGGCAGATGAGTCTAACATACCTATTAACAGAAATCTAGTTTCATGGCAGACTTGCCCAAAATATCCACATACAGAGAGCTAGCTACATGGCAGAGTATTGAAACATTTCCATATACAGTTCTTGTTACATGGCACAGTAGTGCAACGTGTCCATATATTGATAGCCAACTACATGGCAAAGAAGTCCAACATGTCCATATACAGAATAATAGCTACATTTCAGATGAGTCCAAGTTGTCCATATACTGAGCGCTAGCTACATGCAGTGTAGTCCAACATGTCCATACACGGAGTACTAGCTACATGGCAGATGAGTCCAACATGTCCATATACTGAGAGTTAGCTACATGGCAGTTGAGTCCAACATGTGTATATATAGAGGACTAGCTGCAAGGCAGATGAGTCCAACATGTTCTTACAGAGAGAACTGGCTACAGGGTTGATGAATTCAACATGTCCATATACAGAGTGCTAGCTCCATGGCAGACAAGGACAATATGTTCATATACAGAGAGCTACCTACATGCCTGATCAGTGCAACATTTCCATATACAGAGTTCTAGCTACATGGCAGATGACTCCAACGTGAACATATACTGAGAGCTAGCTACATGTCAGAGTAGTATTACATGTCCATATATATAGATCTAGTTACACGACGAATGAGTCCATCATGTCCATATACTGAGAGATAGCTACATGGCACATCAGTCAAACATGAGTATATAGATAGGGCTGGAAACAAGGCTAATGAGTGCAACATGTTCATACAAAGAGAGCTGGGTACATGACTGATGAGTCCAACATGTCCATATATAGACAGCTACCTACATGGCAGATCAGTCCAACATTTCCATGCACAGAGAGTTAGATACATGGTAGATGAGTCCACAATGCCCATATTCAGAGAGCTAGCTGCATGCACAGTAGTGCAACATTTCCACATACAGGGATCTAGCTACATGGCAGATGAGTCCAACGTGTCCATATACTGGGTGTAAGCTACATGACAGTGTAGTTAAATATATCCCTATACAGAGTAGTAGCTACATGGCAGATGAGTCCAACATGTATGTACACTGAGAATTAGCTACTTGATATATGAGTCCAACATGTGTATATATAGAGGACTAGCTACAAGCAGATAAGTCCAACATTTTTATACAGAGGAGGTGAATACTTGGCTGATGAGTCCAACACATTCATATACTGAAAGGTAGCTAAATGTCAGACAATTCCAATATGTTCATCTACAGAGAGCTACCTACATGGCAGATCCGTCCAACATATTCATGCACAGATAGCTACCTATATGGCAGACGAGTCCAAAATGTCCAGATACAGAGAGCTAGCTACATGGCAGTGAAATGCAACATTCACATATACAGAGTTCTAGCTACATGACAGATGAGTCAAACATGTCTATACAGTGCAAATTAGTTACATGACATATGAGTCCAACATGTGAATATATAGAGGACTAGCTACAAGGCAGATGAGTCCAACGTGTTCATACAGAGAAAATAAGCTACATGGCAGATCAGTCCAACATATCCATCCACAGAGAGCTAGCTTCATGGAAGACGCGTCCATAATATCCATATACAGAGAGGTAGCTACATAGCAGAGTAGTGCAACATTTCCATATATAGAGGTCTAGCTACGTGGTAGATGATTTCAATGTGTCCATATCCTGAGAACTAGCTATATGGCAGAGTAGTCCAACATGTCTAAAAACAGAGTATTAGCTACATTGCAGATGAGTCCATCATGTACATATACTCAGAGTTAGCTACATACCAGATGAGTCCAGCATGTGTATATATAGAGGACTACCTTCAAAGCAGATGAGTCCACCATGTTCATACAGAGAGAGCTGGCTACATGACTGAGGAGGCCAACATTAGATTATACTGAGAGCTTGCTACATGAAAGACAAGTCCAATATGGTCATATACCAAGAGCTACCTACATGGCAAATCAGTCCAACGTATCCATGCGCAGAGAGCTAGCTACATGGCAGATGAGTCCAACAAGTTCTTACAGAGGGAGCTGGCCACATGGCTGATGAGACCAATATGTCCATATACAGAGAGCTAGCTACCTGGCAGACAAGTCCAATATGTTCATATACAGAGAGCTACCTACATGGCTGATCAGTGCAACATTTCCATATACAGAGTTTTAGCTACATGGCAGATGACTTCAACGTGTCCACATACTGAGAGCTAGCTACATGACAGAAGAGTACAACATGTCCATATATAGAGAGCTAGCTACATGGTAGAGGAGTCCATCATGTATATATACTGAGAGATGTCACATCAGTCTAACATGTATATATAGAGATTGCTAGCAAAAAGTCTGCTGCGTCCAACATGTTCATACAGCGAGAGCTGGGTACATGGCTGATAAGTACAACATGTCCATATATGGAGAGCTACCTACATAGAAGATCAGTCCAACATTTCCATGCACAGAGAGCTAGCTTCAATGAGGACGAGTCCAAAATGTCCATATACAGAGAGCTAGCTATATGGCAGAGTAGTGCAACACTTCCATATACAGAGGTCTAGCTACGTGGCAGATGAGTCCAATGTGTCCTTATCCTGATAGCTAGCTACATGGCAGAATAGTCCAACATGTGCATATACACAGTACTAGCTACAAGGCAGATTAGTCCAGCATGTCCATATACTGAGAGTTAGCTACGTGGCAGATGAGTCCAACATGTGTATACATAGAGGAATGGCTACAGGGTAGATGAATCTAACATGTTCATACAGAGATAGCTGACAAAATGGCTGAAATGTCAAACATGTCCATATGCCAAGAGATAGCTACATGGTAGACAAGTCCAATATGTGTATATACAGAGAGCTACGTACATGGCAGATCAGTCCAACATATGCATGCACAGAGAGCTAGCTACATGCCAGAGGAGTCCAAATTGCCCATATAAAGAGAACTAAATACATGGCAGAGTAGCACAACATTCAAATATACAGGATTAAGCTACATGGCAGATTAGTCCAACATGTCCATATATTGAGAGCTAGCAACATGGTACAGTAGTCCATCATGTCCATATACAGAGTACTAGCTAAATGGCAGAAGAGGACAACATGTCCATAAACTGACAGTTAGTACATGGCAGGTGAGACCAACATGTGTGTATATATACAGGACTAGCTATAAGGCAGATGAGTCCAACATGTTCATACAGAGAGAGCTGGTTGCATGTCTGATGAGTCCAAAATGTCCATAAACTGACAGTTTGCTACATGACAGATGAGTCTAACATGTGTTTATATAGAGTACTAGTTATGAGGCAGATGAATCCTACATGGTTACACAGAGAAAGCAGGCTACAAAGCAGATCAGTCCAAAATATCCATGTACTGAGAGCTATCTACATGGCAGACAATTCCAATTTGTTCATATATAGAGAAATACCCACATGACAGATCATTTCAACATATCCATGCACAGAGAGCGAACTCCATGGCAGACGAGTCCAAAATGTCCATATACATGTCAGAGTAGTGCAACATTTCCATATACAGAGTTCTAGCTACATGTAAGATGAGTCCAAAATGTCCCTATACAGATTACTAGCTACATGTCAGAGTAGTCCAAATGTCTTTATAAAGAGTACTAGCTACATGGCAGATGAGTCCAACATGTCTGTATACTGATAATTAGCTACATGACAGATGAGTGAAACATGTGTATATATAGAGGAATAGGAACAAGGCAGATGAGTCCAACATGTTCATACAGAGAGAGATGTTTACATGGCTGATGAGTCCAACATGTCCATATACAGAGATCTAGCTACATGGCAGACAAGTCCAATATGTTCATATACAGAGAGCTACTTACATGGCAGATCAGTCTAACATATCCATGCAAAGAGCACTAGCTACATGGCAGACGAGTCCAAAATGTACATATATAGAGAGCTAGCTACATAGCAGAGTAGTGCAACATTTCCATATACAGAGTTATGGCTTCATGGCAGATTAGTCCAACGTGTCCATAGACTGAGAGTTAGCAACATGGTAGAGTAGTCCAACATGTCCATATACAGAGGACTAGCTACATGGCAGATGAGTCCAACATCTCCTTATACTGAGAGTTAGCTACATGGCAGTTGAGTCCGACATGTGTACATATAGAGGACTAGCTACACGGCAGATGAGTCCAACATGTCCATACAGAGGGAACTTGCTACATGACTGATGAGTCCAACATGTCCATATACAGAGAGCTAGCTACATGTCACACAAGTCCAATATGTTCATATACAGAGAGCTACCTACATGGCAGATCAGTGCAACATATCCATGCACAGAGCTGTAGCTACAAGGCTGATGAGTCCAAAATGTCCATATATAGAGATAGCTACATGGCAGAGTAGTGCATCATTTCCATATACAGATTTCTAGCTACATTGCAGATGAGTTCAACATGTCCATATGCTGAGAGCTAGCTACATTTCAGGAAATTCCAGTATGTTCAAATACAGAGTAATACATATATGGCAGATCAGTCCAACATACCCATGCACAAACAGCTAGCTACATGGCAGATGAGTCCAACATATCCATATACTGACATCTGGCAACAGGGCAGAGTAGTCCAACATGTCCATATACAGAGAGCTAGCTACACGGCAGACAAGTCCAATATGTTCATATAGAGGGAGCTACCTACACGGCAGATCAGTCCAACATATCCATGCACAGAGTGCTAGCTACATAGCAGGTGAGTCCAAAATGTCCATATACAGAGAGCTAGATACATGGCAGAGTATTGCAACATTTCTATATACAGAGTTATAGATACATAGCAAATTAGTCCAATGTGCCCATATACTGAAAGCTGGATACATGGCAGAGTAGTACAACATGTACATATACAATGTAATAGCTACATGGCAAATCAGTGCAACATATCCACGCATAGAGTGCTAATTTATGGCAGATGAGTCCAAAATATCTATATACAGAGAGTTAGCAACATGGCAGAATACTGCAACATTACCATATACAGAGTTCTAGATACATGGCAGATGAGTCTAACGTATCTATATACTGAGACATAACTGCATGGCAGAGTAGTCCAACATTTACATATACAGTGTATTAGCTACATGGCAGATGAGTCCAATGTGACCAAATATTGAGAGTTATCTACACGGAAGATGTGTCCAATGTGTCCGTATACTGAGTAGTAACTACATATCAGATGAGTCCAACCTGTGTATATATCAAGGACTAGCTACATGGCAGATGAGCCCAGCCTATGTATATATAGAGGACTAGCTACAAGGCAAATGAGTTCAACATGTTCATACAGACAAAGATGGCTATATGGCTGATGATTCCAACATGTCTATGTGCAGAGAGCTAGCTACATGGCAGACAAGTCTAGTATGTTCATATACAAAGAGATACCTACATGACAGACCAGTCCAACATATCCATGCACAGAGTGCTAGCTACATAGCAAAATAGTTCAAAATGTCCATATGCAGAGAGCTATCTACATGGCACACAAGTCAAATATGTTCATATAC
>NW_006408903.1:648261-650921 GCF_000296735.1 Chrysochloris asiatica
AGAGAGCTGGCTACATGGCTGATGAGTCCAACATGTCCATACACAGAGAGCTAGCTACACGCCAGACAAGTCCAATATGTTCATATAGAGGGAGCCACCTACATGGCAAATCAGTCCAACATGTCCATGCTCTGAGAGCTAGCTACATGGAAGATGAGTCCCAAATGTTCATATAGAGAGAGCTAAATACATGACAGAGTAGTGCAACATTTCTATATAGAGTTCTAGATACATGGCAAATGAGCTCAACGTGCCCATATACTGAGAGTTGGATACATGGCAGAGTAGTCCAACATGTCCATATACATTGGTATGGTTACATGGCAGATAAATCCAACTTGTCCATATACTGAGAGTTAGGTACATGGCAGATGAGTCCAACATAAACATATACTGTGAGTTAGCTACATGGCAAGTGAGTCCAACATATTCATATACTTAGAGTTAGCTACATGGCAGATAAGTACAACATGTTTATATATAAAGGGCTAGCGACAAGGCAGATGTGTCCAAAGTGTTCAGACAGAGAGAGCTGGCTACATGGCTGGTGAGCCCAACATGTCCATATGCAGAGAGCTAGCTACATGACAGACAAGTCCAATATGTTCATATACAGAGAGCTACCTACTTGGCAGGTCAGTCAAACCTATCCATGTACAAAGAGTTAGCTACATGGAAGACTAGTCCAAAATGTCAATATACTGAGATCTAGCTACATGGCAGAGTAGTGCAACATTTTCATTTAAAGAGTTCTAGCTATATGTCAGATGAGTCCAACGTGTCCATATTATGAGAGCTAGCTACATAGCAGAATAGTCCAAGATGTCCATATACAGAGTTCTTGCTACATGGCAGATGAGTCCAAAGTGTTCGTATACTGGGAGGTATGTACACAACAGAGTAGTCCAACATTTCCATATACAGAGTTCTAGCTATATGGCAGATGTGTCCAACATGTCCATATACTGAGAGTTAGCTACATGGCAAATGAGTCCAACAGGTGTTTATATAGAGGACTAGCTACAACGCAGATGATTCCATCGTGTTCATACCGAGAGAGCTGGCTACATGGCTGATGAGTTCAACATGTTCATACACAGACAGCTAGCTACTTGGAAGATATGACAAATATGTTCATTTACAGACAGCTACCTACATGGCAGATCAGTCCAACATATCCATGCAAAGAGAGCTAGTTTCATTGCAGATGAGTCCAAAATGTCCATATACAGAGAGCTAGCTACTTGGCAGAATAGTGCAATATTTCCAGTTACAGAGTTTTACTTACATGACAGATGAAGCCAACGTGTCCATATACTGAGAACAAGCTACATGGCAGAGTATTCCAACATTTCCATATACAAAGTATTAGCCACATGGCAGATGAGTCCAATGTGTCCATAAACTTTGAGTTAGCTACATGGCAGATGAGTCCAACGTGTCCATATACTGAGGGGTAGCTACAAGGCAGATGAGTCCAACATGTGTATATATAGAGGACTAGCTACAAGGCAGATGAGTCCAATATGTTCATACAGAGAGAGCTGGCTACATGGCTGATGAGTCCAACATGTCCATATACAGAAAGGTAGCTACATGGCAGACAAGTCAAATATGTTCATATACAGGGAGCTACCTATGTGGCAGATCAGTCCAACACATCCATGCACATGTTCATACCAAGAGAGCTAGTTTCATGGATGATGACTCCAAAATATCCATATACAGAGAGATAGCTACATGACAGAGTAGTCCAACATGTCCTTATACAGGGTACTAGCTACATGGCAGATGAGTTCAACATGTGTATATAGAGGACTAGCTAAAAGGCAGATCAGTTCAACATGTTCATACAGAGAGACATGTCTACATGGCTGATGAGTCTAGCATGTCCATGTACAGGAAGCTAGTTACATGGCAGACAAGTCCAATATGTTAATATAAAGAGAGCTACGTACATGACAGATCAGTCCATCATATCCATGCACAGAGAGCTAGTTGCATGGCAGATGATTCAAAAAGGTCCATATACAGAGAGCTAGCTACATAGCAGAAAACTACAATATGTTCATATACAGAGAGCTAACTACATGGCAAATCAGTTCAAAATGTCAATATACTGAGAGCTAACTAAATGGCAAAGTAGTCCAATATTTCCATATAGAGAATACTAGCTACATGGCAGATGAGTCCAAGATGTCCATATACTGAGAATTAGCTACATAGCAGAAGAGTCCAACATGTCCAACTACTGAGATTTAGATAAATGGGAAATGAGCCCATCATGTCCATATACTTAGAGTTAGCTACTTGGTAAATGAGTCCAACATGATTATATATAGAAGACTAACTTCATAGAAGATGACTCCGACGTGTTCATACAGAAAGAGAAAGCTACATGGCTGATGAGACAAATATGCCCATATACAGAGAGTTAGCTACATGGCAGACAATTCCAATATGTTCATACCGAAAGAGCTTGCTACATGCCTGATGAGTCCAACATGTCCATATACAGAGAGCTAGTTATATGGCAGACAAGTCCTATATGTTCATTTACAGGGTGCTCCCTACATGGCAGATCAGTCCAACATATCCATGCACAGAGAGCTAGCTACATGGCAGATGAGTCAAAAATGTCCATATACAGACAGCTAGAT
>NW_006408903.1:651681-659812 GCF_000296735.1 Chrysochloris asiatica
ACATGGCAGAGTATTCCAACTTGTCCATATACAGAGTACTTGCTACATGTCAGATGAATTGAACATGTGTATATATAGAGGACTATCTTCAAGGCAGATGAGTTCAAGAAGTTCATACAGAGACAGATGGCTACATGGCTTATGAGTCTTCATGTGCATGTACAGAAAGCTAACTACATGGCAGATAACTCCAATATGTTCATCTGCAGAGAGCTACCTACATGACAGATCAGTCCAACATATCTATGTGCAGAAAGCTAGCTACGTGGCAGACGAGACCAAAATTTCCATATACAGAGAGCGAGCTACATTGCAGAAAACTGCAATAATTCATATACAGAGGGCTAACTACATGACACATCAGTCCAAAATGTCAATATACAGAGAATTAGCTAAATGTCAGAGTAGTGCAACATTTCCTTATACAGAGATTTAGCTGCATGGAAGATGAATCCAACGTGTCCATATACTGAGAACTAGGTAGATGCAGACTAGTCCAACATTTCCATACACAGAATCCAAGTTACATGGTAGATGAGTCGAACATGTTTATATAGAGAGGCCTAGCAACAAGGCAGATGAGTCCAACATGTTCATATACAGAGAGATACCTACATGGCAGACAAGTCCAAGATGTATATATATAGAGAGCTACCTACATGACAGATCAGTCCAACATATCCATGCTCAGAGAGCTAGCTACATGACAGCCGAGTTCATAATATCCATATACAGAGAGAAGGCTACATGGCAGTGTAGTGCAACATATCTATATACAGAGTTCTAGCTACAATGTAGATGAGTCCAACTTGTCCATATACTGAAAGCTAGCTACATGGCAGAGTAGTCCAACATTTCCATATACATAATATTACCTACATGGCAGATGAGTTCAAAAAGTCTATATATAGAGGACTATCTATGTCAGATGAATCCAACATGTTCATACAAAAGGAGCTGGCTACATGGCAGAGTACTCCAACTTGTACATATATAGAGTACTAGGTACATGGCAGATGAGTACAGCACATTGATTTGTAGAGGACTAGCTTCAAGGCAGATGTGTCCAACATGTACATAGAGAGAGAGCTGGTTACATAGCTCATGAGTCCAACATGTCCATATACAGAGACCTAGCTACATGGCTGAAGAGTCCAAACATGTTCATATACAGAGAGCTAGCTACATGGCAGACATTTCCAATATGGTTATTTACAGAAAGCTACCATCATGGCAGATCAGTCAAATATATCCATGCACAGAGAAGTATGTACATGGCAAACAAGTCCAAAATGTCCATATACAGAGAGCTAGCTACATGGCAGAGTAGTGCAACATTTCCATATACAGAGTTTTAGCTTCATGGCAGATGTGTCAATCATGTCCATATACTGAGAGTTAGCCACATGGCACAGGATTCCAACATGTCCATATAAAAGGAGCTCTCGTAGCGTAGTGGTTATGAATCGGGCTGTGTACCGGAAGGTCAGTAGTTCGAACCTACCAGCTGCTCCGCGGGAGAAAGATGAGGCGATCTGATCCCGTAAGGATTTACAGCCTTGGAAACCCTATTCAGGGTCTCTATGGGTCGGAACCGACTCGATGGCACTTAACAACAACAACAAGTTACATGGCAGATGAGTCCAACATGTCCATATACTGAGAGTTAGCAGCATGGCAGTTGAGTCCAACATGTGTATATATAGACGACTAGCTACAATACAGATGAGTACAACTTGTTCATACAGAGAGAGATGGCTACATGGCTGATAAGTCCAACATGTCCACGTACAGAGAGGTAGCTACATGGCAGACAAGTCCAATATATTCATATACAGGCAGCTACCTACATGGCAGATCACTCCAACATTTCCATGCACAGAAAGCTAGTGACATGGCAGAAGAGTCCAAAATGTCCATATACAGAGAGATAGATACATGGCAGAGTATTGCAACATTTCTATATACATATTTCTAAATACATGGCAAATGAGTCTAAAGTGCTCATATAATGAGAGCTGGGTACATGGCACAGTAGTCCAACATGTCCACATACAGAGTACTACCTACATGGCAGATGAGTCCAATATGTCCATATAATGTGAGTTTTCTACTTTTCAGATGAGTCCAACATGTGTATATTTAGAGGGCTAGCTACCAGGCACATGACACCAACATGTTCATACACAGAGAGCTGGCTAAATGGCAGATGAGTACAAAATGTCCATATACTGAGATTTAGCTATATGGCAGATGAGTCCAACATGTGTATATAGAGGACTACCTACATGGTAGATCAATCCATCATATCCATGCACTGAGAACTTGCTACATGACCAACTAGGCCAAAATGTCCATATACAGAGAGCTAACTACATGATAGATGAGCTCAACATGTCCAAATACTGAGAGTTAGCTACATGGCAGAGGAGTTCAACATTTGTATATATAGAGGATTAGCTACAAGGCAGATTATTCCAACATGTTCATACTGAGAGAGCTGGCTACATGGCTGATGAGTACAACATGCCCATATACAGAGAGGTAGCTACATGGCAGACAAGTCCAATATGTTCATATACATAGAGGTAACTATGTGACAGATCAGTCCAATATATCCATGCTCAGAGAGCTAGCTACATGGCAGACAAGTCCATAATATCCATATACAGAGATCTAGCTACATGGCAGGATAGTGCAACATTTCCATATAGAGAGTTCTAGCTTCATGGCAAATGCATCCAACGTGTCCATATACTGAGAGCTAGCTACATGGCAGAGCAGTCCAACATTTCCATATACAGAATACTAGCTATATGGCAAAGGAATCCAGCATGTCCATATACTGAGAGTTAGGTACATGTTAGATGAGTTCAACATGTGTATATAGAGACGACTAGCTACAAGGCAGATGAGTCCAACATGTTCATACATAGAGAGATATGGCTCTATGCCTGATGAGTACATCATGGCCATGTATAGATAGCTATCTACATGAAAGACAAGTCCAATATGTTCATATTCAGGGAGCTACGTACATGGCAGTTCAGTCCAACATATCCATGCACTGAGAGCTAGCTATGTGGCCAATAAGTACAAAATGTCCATATACAAAGAGCTAGCTACATGGCAGATGATCCCAATGTGTCCATGTACTCAGAGTTAGCTGCATGGAAGATGATTCCAACATGTGAATATATAGAGGACTAGCTACAAAGCAGATGAATCCAACATGTTCCTACTAAAAAAGCTGGCTACATGACTGATGAGTCCAACATGTCCATGTACAGAAAGCTAGCTACATGGCAGACAAATACAATATGTTCATATACAGGGAGGTACCTACATGGCAAATCAGTTCAACACATCCATGCACAGAGAGCTAGCTACATGGCAGAGTAGTGTAACATTTCCATATACAGAGTTCTAGCTGCATTGCAGACGAGTCCAAAATGTACATATACAGATAGTGCTAGCTACATTGCAGAGTAGTGCTACATTTTCATATACAGAGTTCTAGCTACATGGCAGAAGAGTCCAACATGTCCATATACTGGGAGTTAGCTACATAACACAGTAGTCCAAAATATCCATATATAGAGTACTAGCTATATGGCAGTTGAGTCCAACATGTCCATATACTGAGAGTTAGCTACATGGCAGATGAGTCCAACATGTGTATATATAGAGGAATTGCTACAAGGCCGATGAGTCCAACAAAACCATGAACAGAGAACTTCCAACATGACAGATGAGTCCAAAATGTCCATATACAGAGAGATACATACATGGCAGAGTAGTGCCACATTTCTATATACATATTTCTAGATACATGGCACATGAGTCCAAAGTGCCCATATACTGAGAGCTGGCTACATGGCACAGTAGACCAACTTGTCCGTATACAGTGTACTAGTTACATATACTGAGAGTTAGCTACATGGCAGATGAGATCAACATGTTTATATATAGAGGCATAGTGACAAGGCAGATGGGTCCAACATGTTCATACCGAGAGAGCTGGCTAGATCACTGATGAGTCCAACATGTCCATATATAGAGAGCTAGCTAGATGGCAGACAAGTCCAATATGTTCATATACAGAGAGCTAACTACATGGTACATCAGTACAACATATCCATGTACAGAGATGTAGCTACATGGCTGACGTGTCCAAAATGTACATATACAGAGAGCTAGCTACATAGCAGAATAGTGCAGGATTTCCATACACAGAGTTCTAGCTACATGGCAGATGAGTCCAACATATCCATATGCAGAGAGCTAGATACATGTTAGAACAGTGCAATACTTCCATATACAGGGTTCTAGCTACATGGCCGATGAGTCCAACGTGTGCATATACTGAGAGCTAGCTACATGGCAGAGTAGTCCAACGTGTCCATGTACAGAGTTCTAGCTACATGAAAGATGAGTCCAACGGGCCCATATACTTAGAGCTAGCTATATGGCAGTATAGTGCAGCGTTTCCATATACAGAGTTCTAGCTACATGGCGGATGAGTCCAACGTGTCCATATACAGAGAGCTAGATGCATGTTAGAATAGTGCAACATTTCCATATACAGGGTTCTAGCTACATGGCCGATGAGTACAACATTTCCATACACTGAGAGTTAGCTACATGGCAGATGCGTCCAACATGTCAAACATCTTCATATACAGAGAACTAACTACATGTCAAAGCAGTCCAACATATCCATGTACAGAGAGCTACCTATATGGCAGACAAGTCCAAAAGGTCCTTATGCAGAGAGCTAGCTATATGGCAGAGTAGTGCAACATTTCCGTATACAGTGTTCTAGGTACATGGCAGATGAGTCCAACGTTTCTATATACAGAGAGTTAGCTACATGGCAGAGTAGTGCAACATTTCCACATACAGAGATCTATCTTCATGGCAGATGAGTCGAACGTGTCCATATACTGAGAGAGTAGTCCAACAAGTCCATATACAGAGTACAAGCTACATGGCAGATTATACAATATGTCCATATACTGAGAGTTATCTACTTTTCAGATGAGTCCAACATGTGAATATTTAGAAGGCTAGATCCTGGGCAGATGAGTCCAGCATGTTCATATACAGAGAGCTGGCTACTGTTGCAGACCATGCAGATGTTTGAAGCCCTATAGGCCCGAGTGTAACAGATCTAGCCACTTGGCAGTTAATAGCAAATTGTTTTTCATCTTAGTGTTCAGTTATATTTATTTAATTCCAAACATGAGCCCTGAATGTTCACAGAGAAATGCAATATTCCCCTAAGTTTCTAAGGTCAAAAATTTCCCCCTAGAACCAAGGCAGTAAAACATCCTCAGAGGACAAACAAGGACAGGTTTAATGGGATTAAGCAGCGAGGCTCTGGAGAGGAACTTCCCGGGGTATATTCACTTGGGGTGGAGTGGTAAATTCTGGGAATACGGGATTAAGAACAATGGGGGCTACTCCCTCGGACCACCCTGGGTTCAATCAGTTTGATCCAAGTGAAGATTAAACCCAGTAAGGAAGAAAGGAATATTGGTTTAAGTAAGGTTTACTGGCTTAACTTAGCTTAAAGATTGTCTTGTCTGAATAATACCATTCTTCTTCTGTAAAGATCCCTCCCTGAAAGAGAGGAAATAAAAGACGGATGCAGACTTAAGTCTGCGGGCATTATTGTTTGCAGGGTATGAAGAGGCTCTCTGCCAGTTTTGCATCTACTCTGGTCTCCGAGTGTTTCTTTTCTCTCTCACCTCTCCAGACATGCCACCTAGAGTTAGTCCTAGAAGGGAAAATGTCAGCCCCTGAGCAGTCAGTCTGGCAGCTTGCATCAAGCCTGTATGTCTGTCTTCTTTGTATCTATTTTCTCTGTCTTCTTTGTGTCTGTTTTTTCTCTATCTCTCTCTCTCTCGCCATCATCGCCGGACACCTCATCTTCGGGTACACACCCCCTTGCTGAGACCAGACTCCAGCAGGCTACATGATGAGTCCAACATGTCCATATACAGAGTTCCAGCTACATGGCAAATGAGTCCAATGTTTACATATACAGGGAGCTAAATACATGGCAGAGTTGTGCAACATTTCCATTTACAGGGTTCTAGCTACATGGCAGATGATTCCAACATGTCCTTATACTGAGAGCTAGCTACATGGTAGAGAAGTCCAACATGTCCATATAGAGGGTTCTAGCTACATGGCAGATGAGTTCAATGTGTCTATATACAGAGAGCTAGTTGCATTGCAGAGTAGTGTAACATTTCCATATACAGAGTTTTAGCTGCATGGCAGATGACTCCAGCATGTCCATATACTGAAAGTTAGCTACATTGTAGATGAATCCAACATGTGTATACACAGAGGGCTACCTACAAGGCAGATGAGTCCAACATGTTCATACACAGAGAGCTAGCTACATGGCAGATGAGTACAACACGTCATATACTGAGAGTTAACTACGTGCTAGAGGAGTCCAACATGTGTATATTCAGAGGGCTAGCTACATGGCAGACAAGTTCAATATCTTCATATACAGAGAGCTACCTACATAGCAGGTCAATCCAACATATCCATGTACAGAGAGCTAGCTACATGGTAGAGCAGTGCAACATTTCCATATATAGAGTTCTAGCTACATGGCAGATGAGTCCAAAATGTCCATATACAGAGGGATAGCTACATGGCAGAGTAGTGCAACATTTCCATATACAGGATTCTAGCTAAATGGCAGAGTAGTCAAACATGTCCCTATACAGAGAACTATCTACATGGCAGATGAATCCAACATGTCCATATACTGAGAGTTAGATACATGTAAGTTTATTCCAGCAGGTTTATATTTATAGGGCTAGCTACAAGGCAGATGAGTGTAACATGTTCATACAGAGACAGCTGGGTCCATGACTGATGAATCCATCATGCCCATATACTGAGAGCTAGATACAATGCAGAGAAGTCCAATATGTTCATATACAGAGAGCTATCTACATTTCAGGTCAATCCATATTATCCATGTACAGAGAGCTAGCTACATGGCAGATGAGTCCAAAATGTCCATATACAAGGAGCAAGTTACATGGAAGGGTAGTGCAACTTTTCCATATACAGAGTTCTAGCTACATGGCAAGTGAGTCCAACGGGTCCATATTACTGAGAACTAGCTACATAGCAGAATAGTTCAACATGTCCATATACAGAGTTCTAGCTACATGGCCGATGAGTCCAACATGTCCATATACTTAGAGTTAGCTACATGCCAGATCAGTCCTACATATGTATATTTAGAGGGCTAGCTACAAGGCAGATGAGTCCCACATATTTTTAAACAGGGAGCTGGCTACATACAGATGAGTCCAACATGTCCATACACTTAGAGTTACCTATGTGTCAGATGAGTCCAACATATGTATATTTAGAGGATTAGCTCTATGGTGGACTAGTCCAATATTTTCATATACAGAGAGATACCTACATGGCAGATCAGTCCAACATATCCATGCACAGAGAGCTAGCTACAAGGCAGACAAGTATAAAATGTCCAAATACAGAGAGCTTGCTACATGGCACAGTAGTGCAACAATTCCATATACAGAGTTCAAGCTACAAAGCAGGTGAGTCCAACATATTCATACAGAGAGAGCTGACTACATGGCTCATGAGCCCAACATGTTCAAATACAGAGATATACTATATGGCAGACAAGGCCAATATGTTCCTATACAGAGAGCTACCTACATGGCAGGTCATTTCAACATATCCATGCACACAGAGCTAGCTACATGGCAGAGAAGTGCAACATTTCCATATGCAGAGTACTAGGTACATGGCAGAGAGACAAACGTGTCAATATTCTGAGAATTATCTACTAGGCAAATGAGTCAAACATGTCCATATACAGAGAACTAGCTACATGTCAGATTAGACCAACATGTCCGTATATTGAGAGTTAGCTACATGGCAGATGAGTCCAACATGTGTATTTATAGAGGACTAGCTACAATTCAGATGAGTCCAACATGCCCATATACAGAGAGGTAACTATATGGCATAAAAGTCCAATATGTTCATAAAGAGAGAGTAGTCCAACTTGTCTGACATGTAGCTAGCTCTCAGTATATGGACATGTTGGACT
>NW_006408903.1:659912-661938 GCF_000296735.1 Chrysochloris asiatica
ATGGACATGTAGAACTACTCTGCCATGTAGCTAGATCTAAGTATATCGACCTGTTGGACTCATTTGCCGTGTAGCTGGAACTCTGAATACAGAAATTTTGAACTACTCTGCCATGTAGCTAGTTCTATGTGTATGGACATTTTGAACTTGTCTGCAATGTACCTAGCTCTGTGTGCATGTATATGTTGGAATGATCTGACATATTGGATTTTTATGAATTCAACATGTCCATGTACAGAGTTACCTAAAAGGCAGACAAGTCCAATATGTTCATATACCAAGAGCTACCTATATGTCAGATTAGTCTTACATATGTATGCACAGATAGCTACATACGTGGAAGATGAGTCCAACGTTTCCATATACTGAGTTCTAGCTACATGGCAGAGTAGTCCAATATGTCCATATACAGTGTTTAGCTACAAGGCTGATGAGTCCTACATGTCCATATACTGAGAGTAAACTTCATGGAGGATGAGTCCAACACGTGTATATATAGAGGACTTGCTATAAGGCAGATGAGTCCATCATGTTTATACAGAGAGAGCTGGCTACATGACTGATGAGTCCAACATGTCCATATACATAGAGCTAGCTACATGTTAGACAAGTCCAATATGCTGCCATACAGAGAGCTATCTACATGGCAGATCAGTTCAACATACCCATGCACAGCGAGCTAGCTACATGGCAGATGAGCGCAAAATGTCCACATACAGAGAACTAGCTACATGGCAGAGTAGTGCAACAGTTCCAAATATATAGAGATCTAGCTACAAGGCAGAATAGTCCAACGTGTTCATATACTGAGAACTAGCTGCATGCCAGACCCATCCAATATTTCCATACACAAAATACTAGCTACATGTCAGATGAGTCCAACATATCCATGTACTGAGAGTTAGCTACATGACAGATTAGTCCAACATATAGAGGACTTGCTCAAGGCAGATGAATCCAACATGTTCATACAAAGAGATGGTTATATGGCTGATGATTCTAACATATCCATATACAGAGAGCTAGCTACATGGCAGAGTAGTGCAACATTTCCATTAACAGAGTTCTAGGTACAAGGCAAACGAGTACAACATGACCGTATAGTGACAGCTAGCTATGTGGCAGAGTAGTTAAACATGTACGAATACAGACTACTAGCTACATGGCAAATGAGTCCAATGTGCCCAAGTACTGACAGTTAGCTACATCACAGAGTAGTCCAACATGTCCATATACAGTGTACTAGCTACATGGTAGATGAGTCCCACATGTCCATCTACAGAGAGTTCGCTACATGGCAGATGACTCCAACATGTATACATAGAGGATTAGCAACAAGACAGATAAGTCGAAACTATTCATATACATAGAGCTGTTTACATGACTGATGAGTACAACATTTCCATATACAGAGAGCTAGCTGCATGGGAGACAAGTCCCATATGTTCATATACAGAGAGCTACCTACATGGCAGATCAGTCCAGCATATCTATGCACAGAGAGCTAGGTACATGGAAGAGTAGTGAAACATTTCTTTATACAGAGTACTAGCTACATGGCACATGACTCCAACATGTCAATATACTGAAGGTAGCTACATTGTACAGTCGAGTATGATTTCCATATACAGAGTATTATCTACATGGCAGATGAGTCCAACATGTCCATATACTGAGAGTTAGTATATGACAGATGAGTCCACCATGTGTATATATAGAGGAGTACCTACAAGGCAGATAAGTCCAGCATGTTCATACAGAGAGAGCTGGGTACATGGTTGATGAGTCTAACATGTCTATATACAGAGCACTAGCTACATCGCATTGTAGTGCAACATTTCCATATACAGGGTTCTAGCTACATGGCAGGTGAGTCCAAGTTGTTCATATACAGAGAGCTAGTTACAATGCAGAGTAGTCCAAAATGTCCATATACAGGGTTCTAGCTACATGGCAGATGTGTCCAGCATGTACATATACTGAGAGATAGCTACATGGCAGATGAGTCCAACATGTGTATATATAC
>NW_006408903.1:662928-668466 GCF_000296735.1 Chrysochloris asiatica
TCCAACATGTCCATATACTGTACAGCCAGCTACATGGCAGAGTTGTCCAACATTTCCATATAAAGAGTACTAGCTACATGGTAGATGAGTACAATATGTCCATATACTGAGAGCTAGCAACATTGCAGACAATTCCAATATATTCATATACAGAGAGCTACCTACATGGCAAATAAGTCCAAAATATCCATGTACAGAGAGCTAGCTACATGGCAGAGGAGTTGAAAATGTCCATATACAGATATCTAGCTACATGGCAAAGAAGTGCAACATTTTCATATACAAAGTTCTAACTACATGGCAGATAAATCCAACGTGTGCATATACAGAGAGCCAGATACATGGCAGAGGAGTCGAAAGTGTCCATATACTGAGAGCTAACTACATGGCAGAGTATTCCAACATGTCCATATAATATTAGCTACATGACAGATGAGTCCAATACGTCCATATACTGAAAGCTAGCTACATGGCTGATGAGTCCAACATATGTATATATATAGGATGAACTACAAGATAGATGAGTCCAACAAGTTCTTACAGAGAGAGCTGGCTACATGGCTGATGAATGCAACTTGGCCATATATAGAGAGCTAGCTACATGGCAGACAAGTCCAGTATGTTCATAAACAGTGACCTACCTACATGGTAGATTAGTCCAAATTATCCATACACAGAGAGCTAGCTACAAGGCAGAATATTCCAAAATGTCCATATACAGAGAGCGAGCTACATGGCAGGGTAGTGCAACATTTCAACATACAGAGTTCTAGCTACATGGCAGATGACTCCAACGTATCCATATAATGAAAGCTAGCTACATGGCAGAGTAATTCAACATGTCCATATACAGAGAACTAGCTACATGGCAGATGAGTCCATCATATCCATATACTGAGAGTTAACTACATGGCAGATGAGTCCAACATGTGTATATTTAGAGGGATAGCTACAAGGCAGATGAGTCGAATATATGCATACAGAAAGAATTGGCTACATGGCTGAGGAGTCCATATGTCCATATACTAAGAGCTAGGTACATGACAGATAAGTCCAATATGTTCATATCCAGAGAGCTATCCACATGGCAGATCTGTCCAAGCTATCAATGCACAGAGAGCTAGGGAAATAGCAGAGGAGCCCAGAGACCTAGCTTCATGACAGAGTAGTGCAAAATTACCATATACAGAGTACTAGTTACATGGCAGATGAGTCCAACATGTTCATATACTGAGAGTTAGATACATGGAAGATGAGTCCAACATGTCCATATACTGAGAGTTAGCTACAGGGCAGATGAGTCCAACATGTGTATATTTAGAGTGCTAGCTACAAGGCAGATGAGTTAAATATATTCATACAGATAGAGCCTGCTACATGGCTGATGAGTTCAACATGTCCATATAGTGAGAGGTAGCTACTTGGTAGACAAGTCCAATATGTTCATATGCAGAGAGCTACCTACGGGGCAAATCAGTCCAAGATATCTATGCACAGAGAGCTAGCTACATGGCAGATGAGTCTAAAATGTCCATAAACAGAGAGATAGCTGCATGTCAGAGTAGTGCAACATTTCCATATACAGAGCTCTAGCTACATGGCAGTTGAGACCAACGTGTCCATATACTGAGAGCTAGCTATATGGCAAAGTAAGCCAACATGTCCATATATACAGTACTAGCTACACGGAAGATGAGTTCAACATGTCCATATACTGAGAGTTAGCTACATGGCAGATGAGTCCAGCATGTGTATATATAGAGGACTAGCTACAAGGCAGATGAGTCCATCATGTTAATACAGAGAAAGTTGGCTACATGGCTGATGAGTCCAACCTGTCCATATACAGAGAGGTAGCTACATGGCAGAGAATTCCCATGTGTTCATATATAGAGAGCTAGCTACATGGCAGATGAGTCCAATATGTCCATATACAGAGAGCTAGCTACATGACAGAGTAGTGCAACATATCCACATACTGAGAGTTAGCTACATGGCAGATGAGTCAAACATGTGTATATATAGTGGACTAGCTACAAGGCAGATGAGTCCCACATGTTCATAAATAGAGAGCTGGCTATCGACATAGCAGACAATTCCAGTATGTTCATATACAAAGAGCTGCCTACATGTCAGATGAGTCCAACATATCAATGCACAGAGAGTTAGATGCATGGTAGAGTAGTGCAACATTTCCATATACAGAGCTCTATCTACATGGCAGATGAGTCCAACATGTCCATATCCTAAGACCTAGCTACATGACAAACAAGTATAATATGTTTATATGCAGAGAGATAAATACATGGCAGATCAGTCCATGATATCCATGCAAAGAGAGCTAACTACATGACAGACGAGTCCAATATGTCCATTTACAGAGTACTAGCTACATAGTAGTTGAGTCCAAAATATCCATATACAGAGTGTTAGCTATATGGCAGGTGAATCCAACATGTCCACATACTGAGAGTTAGCTACATGGCAGATGAGTTCAACATGTGTATATATAGTGGACTAGCTACAAGGCAGATGAGTCCCACATGTTCATACAGAGAGAGCTGGCTACAAGGCTGATGTGACCAGCATGACAATATACAGTGAGCCAACAACATAGCACACAATTCCAGTATGTTCATATACAGAGAACTATCTACATCACAGATCAGTCCAACATATCAATGCACAGAGAGTTAGATGCATGGCAGAGTAGTGCAACATTTCCATATAAAGAGCTCTAGCTATAAGGCAGATGGATCCAACATGTCCATATATACTAATCCCTAGCTATATGGCAGACAAGTCCAATATGTTTATATGCAGAGAGCTAAATACATGGCAGATGAGTACATGATATCCATGCACAGAGAGCTAGCTACATGACAGACGAGTCCAATATGTCCATATACTGATTTCTAGCTACATAGCAGATAAGTCCAAAATACCCATATACAGAGTGCTAGCTACATGGTAGGTGAATCCAACATGTCCACATACTGAGAGTTAGCTGCATGGCAGATGAGTCCAACATGTGTATATATAGTGGACTAGCTACAAGACAGATGAGTCCCACATGTTCATACAGAGAGAGCTGGCTACAAGGCTGATGCGTCCAACATGACCGTATACAGTGAACTAGCAACATAGCAGACAATTCTAGTATGCTCATATACATAGAGCTACCTACATGGCAGATAAGTCCATCATATCAATGCACAGAGAGTTAGCTGCATGGCAGAGTAGTGCAACATTTACATATAAAGAGCTTTTGCTACATGGCAGATGAGTCCAACATGTCCATATACTAAGACCTAGCTACATGGCAAACAAGTCCAATATGTTTATATGCAGAGAGCTAAATACATGGCAGATCATTCCATGATATCCATGCACAGAGAGTTAGCTACATGGCAGACGAGTGCAAAATGTCCATATAGAGAGAGCTAGTTTCATGATAGAGTAGTGCGACATTTCAATATATAGAGTACTAGCTACATGGCAGGAGAGTCCAACATGTCTATATACTAAGAGTTAGCTACATGGCAGATGAGTCCAACATGTGTATATTTAGTGGACTCGCTACAAAGCAGATGAGTAGAACATATTCATACAAAGAAATCTGGCTGCATGGCTGATGAATACAACATGTCCATATACTGAGAGCTACCTAAATGGCAGACTTGTCCAATATGTTCATATAAAGAGAGCTACTTACATGGAAGATCAGTCCAACATATCCATGCACAGAGAGCTAGCTACATGACAGACGAGTCAAAAATATCCATATACAGATAGCTAGCTACATGTCAGAGTAGTGCAACATTTCCATATACAGAGTGCTAGCTACATGGCAGATGAGTCCAATATGTCCATATACTGAGAGTTAGCTACATTGCAGATGAGTCCAACGTGTGTATATATAGAGGACTAGCTACAAGGCAGATGAGTCCAACATGTTCATACAGAGAGGTCTGGCTACATGGCTGATGAGACCAACATGTCCAGATATAGAGAGCTAGCTACATGGCAGTGTAGTGCAAAATTTCTATATACATACCACTAGCTACATGGCAGATGTGTCCAACGTGTCCATATACTGAGAGCTAGCTACATGGCAGACAAGTCCAATATGTTCATATGCAGAGAGCTTCCTACATGAAAGATCAGTCCATCATATCCATTAACGCAGAGCTAGCTACATCGCAGACGAGTCCAAAATGTCCATATAGAGATAGCTAGTTATGTGTCAGAGTAGTGCAACATTTCCATATACAGATATGTAGCTACATAGGAGATAAATCCAATGTGTGCATATACTGAAGAGATAGCTACATGGCAGATGAGTCCAACGTGTCCATATTATGAGAGCTAGCTACATGGCAAAGTAGTCTATAAATATACAGAGTACTAGCTTCATGGCAGATGAGTCCAACATGTGTATATTTAGAGTACTAGCTACAAGGCAGATGAGTCGAACATATTCATACAGAGAGAGCTAGCTACATGGCTGATGAGTTAAACATGTCCATGTAGTGAGAGCTAGCTACTTAGTAGAGAAGTCCAATATGTTCATATGCAGAGAGCTATCTACATGTCAGATCAGTCCAAGATAACCATGTACAGAGAGCTAGCTACATGGCAGACGAGTCCTAAATGTCCATATACAGAGAGCTTGCTACATGTCAGAATAGAGCAACATTTCCATATACATAGTTCTAGCTACATAGCAGGCAACTCCAACTTTTCCATATACAGAGTACTAGCTACATGGCAGGTGAATCCAACATGTCCACATACTGAGAGTTAGCTACATGGTAGATGAGTCCAATATATGTATATATAGTGTACTAGCTACAAGATAGATTAGTCCCACATGTGCATACATAGAGAGCTGGCTACAAGGCTGATACGTCCAACATGACCATATACAGTGAGCTAGTGACATAGCAGACAATTCCTGTATGTTCATATACAGAGAGCTAACTACATGGCAGATCAGTCCAACATATCAATGGCAGATGAGTCCAACATGCCATATACTAAGACCTAGCTACATGGCAAACAAGTACAATATTTTTATATGCAGAGAGCTACCTACATGGCAGATCAGTCCATGATATCCATGCACAGAGAGCTATCTACATGGCAGATGAGTCCAAAATGTACATATACAGAGAGCTAGCTACATGGCAGAGTAGTGCAACCTTTCCATGTACAGAGCTCTAGGTACAAGGCAGACGAGTACAACATGACCGTATAGTGAAAGCTAGCTACATGGCAGAGTAGTTAAACATGTACAAATACAGACCTCTAGCTACATGGCAAATGAGTCCAACTTGTCCAAGTACTGACAGTTAGCTACATCACAGAGTAGTCCAACATGTCCATATACAGTGTACTAGCTACATGGTAGATGAGTCCCACATGTCCATCTACAGAGAGTTCGCTACATGGCAGATGACTCCAACATGTATACATAGAGGATTAGCAACAAGACAGATAAGTCGAAACTATTCATATACATAGAGCTGTCTACAT
>NW_006408903.1:671897-675180 GCF_000296735.1 Chrysochloris asiatica
GTTCCAACTCGATGGCACCTGACAACAACAACAAGCTACATGGAAGAGTAGTGCAACATTTCCATATGCAGAAATCTACCTACATGGCAGATGCATTCAACGTGTACAAATACAGACAGCAAGCTACATGGCTGAGTAGTATAACATTTCCATATATAGAGTTCTAGCTTCATAGGACATGAGTCCCACTTGTCCATATACTAAAAAAAAGCTACAAGGCAGATGAGTCCAACATGTTCATAGAAAGAGAGTTGGCTACATGGCTGATGTGTCCCACATGTCCATCTATATAGAGCTAGCTACATGGCAGACAATTTCTATATCTTCATATACAGAGGGCTACCTATGTGGCAGATCAATCCAACATTTCCACGTACTGAGAGCTAGCTACATGGCAGACGATTCCAACATATACATATATAGAGAGTGAGCTATATGGCAAAGTAGTCCAACATATCCATATAAAGAGTAGTAGGTACATGGCAGATGAATCCAACATTTGTATATTTAGAGGGCTAGCTACATGGCAGATGAGTCTAACATGTTCGTACACAGAGAATTGGCTACTTGTCTGATGAGAAAATTTGTCCATATACAAAGGGAGCTAACTACATGGCAGACAAGGACAATATCTTCATATACAAAGAGCTACCTACATGACAGATCAATCCAACATATTCATGTACAGAGAACAAGCTACATGACAGAAAAGTCCAAAATGTCCATATACAGAGTGATAGCTTCATGGCAGAGTATTGCAACATTTCCATATACAGGGTACTAGCTACATGGTAGATGAGTATAACATACACATATACAGTGAGTTAACTACAAGGCAGAATAGTGCAACATTTCCATATACATAGTTCTAGCTACATGGCAAATGAGTCCAACGTGCCCATATACTGAGAGCTAACTACATGACAGAGTAGTACTACATGTACAAATACATAGTATTAGCTAAATGGCAGATAAGTCCAACATGTCCATATACTGAGAGTTAGCTACATGGTAGAGGAATCCAACATTTGTATATTTAGAGGGGTAGCTACAAGGCAGATGAGTCCTACATGTTCATACAGAGAGAGCTAGCTACATGGCTGATGAGTCCAAAATATCCCCATACAGAAACCTAGCTACATGGCAGACAAGACCTATGTCTTCATATACATCAAGCTACCTACATGGCACATCAGTCGAACATATCCATGCACAGAGAGCAAGGTACATGGCAGACGAGTCCAAAATGTCCATATACAGAGAGCTAGCTACATGTCAGAGTGGTGCAACATTTTCAATTACATAGTTCTAGCTAAGTGTATGATGAATCCAACGTGTTCATATACTGAGAGCTAGCTACATGGCAGAGTAGTCCAACATGTCCATTTAGAGAGTACCAGCTACATGGCAGATGAGTTCAACATGTCCATATACTGAGAGTTAGCTACATACCAGAGAAGTCCATCATGTATATATATTGAGGACTAGCTACAAAGCAGATGAGCCCAACATGTTCATACAGAGACAACTGGACACAGGGCAGACAAGTCCAATATGTTCATATACAGAGAGCTACCTACATAGCAGATCAGTCCAATATATTCATGCTCAGAGACCTAGCTACATGGGAAAGGATTCCATAATATCCATATACATAGAGCTAGCTACATGTCAGATGAGTGCAACATTTCCATACACAGAGTTCTAGCTACATAGCAGAGAAGTCCACCATGTACATATACAGAGTACTAGCTACATGGATGATGGTTCCACCATGTGTATATATAGAGGACTAGCTACACAGCAGATGAGTACAACATATACATACAGAGTGCTGGTTACATGGCTGATGAGTCCAACATGTCCATATACAGAGATATAGCTACTTGGCAGAAAAGTCAAATATGTTCATATACAGACAGCTACCTACATGGCAGATGAGTCCAAAATATCCATGCACAGAGGGGTAGCTATATGGCAGACGAGTCCAAAATGTCCATATTCAGAGATCTAGCTATGTTAGAATAGTGCAACATTTCCATTTATAGTACTAGCTACATGGCAAATGAGTCCAACATGTCAATATACAGAGTACTAGCTACATGGCCCATGGGGACAACATGTGTATATATAGAAGACTAGCTATAAGATAGATGAGTCCAACATATTCATACAGATATACCTGGCTTCATGGTTGATGAGTCCAACATGTCCTTATATAGAGATATAGCTACATGGCAGACAAGTCCAATATGTTCATATACAGAGAGCTACCTACATGGCAGATCAGTCCAACATATCCATGCACACAGAGCTAGCTACATGGCAGACGAGTCCAAAATGTCCATATACAGAGAGCTAGCTATATGTTAGAATAGTGCAACATTTCCTCTTAGAGTACTAAATACATGACAGATGAGTCCAACGTGTCCATATACTGTGTATTAGCTACATGGCAGATGAGTCCAACAAGTCCATATACTGCGAGTTAACTACATGGCAGATAAGTCCATCATATCCATGTACTGAGGGTTAGCTACATGACACATGATTCCAACATGCTTATATATAGAAGACTAGCTACATAGAAGATGAGTCCAACGGGTTCATACAACGAGAGCTTGCTACATGCCTGATGAGTCCAACATGTCCACATACACAGTGCTAGCTACATGGCATACAAGTCCAATATGTTCATATACAGAGAGCTAACTACATGGCAGATCAGTCCAACATATCCAAACACAGAGAGCTAGCTACATGACAGACAAGTCGAAAATGTCCATATACAACGAGCTAGCTACATGGAAGATGAGCCCAAAGTTTCCATACACAGGGAGGTAGCTAAATAGCAGAGTAGTCCAAAATGTCCATATACAGAGTACTAGCTACATGGCAGATCAGTGCAACATTTCCATACACTGAGAGTTAGCTAAATGGCATATGAGTCCAACATGTGTATATAGAGAGGACTAGCTACAAGACACATGATTCAAACATGTTCATACATAGGGAGCTGTCTACATGGCTAATGAACCCAACATGTTCTTATACAGAGAGCTAGCTACATATCAGACAAGTCCAATATGTTAATATACAGAGAGCTACCTACATGCCAGATCAGTCCAATATATCCATGCACAGAGAGCTAGCTATATGGCAGAGTAGTGCAACATTTCCATATACTGAGTGCTAACTACATGGCATAAGAGTGCAACATGTCCATATACTGAGAGCTAGCTACATGGCAGAGTACTCCAACACGTCCATATACAGAGTACTA
>NW_006408903.1:675280-682360 GCF_000296735.1 Chrysochloris asiatica
ACATGGCAGATGAGTCCAACGTGTCCATATTATGAGAGCTAGCTACATGGCAAAGTAGTCTATAAATATACAGAGTACTAGCTTCATGGCAGATGAGTCCAACATGTGTATATTTAGAGTACTAGCTACAAGGCAGATGAGTCGAACATATTCATACAGAGAGAGCTAGCTACATGGCTGATGAGTTAAACATGTCCATGTAGTGAGAGCTAGCTACTTAGTAGAGAAGTCCAATATGTTCATATGCAGAGAGCTATCTACATGTCAGATCAGTCCAAGATAACCATGTACAGAGAGCTAGCTACATGGCAGACGAGTCCTAAATGTCCATATACAGAGAGCTTGCTACATGTCAGAATAGAGCAACATTTCCATATACATAGTTCTAGCTACATAGCAGGCAACTCCAACTTTTCCATATACAGAGTACTAGCTACATGGCAGGTGAATCCAACATGTCCACATACTGAGAGTTAGCTACATGGTAGATGAGTCCAATATATGTATATATAGTGTACTAGCTACAAGATAGATTAGTCCCACATGTGCATACATAGAGAGCTGGCTACAAGGCTGATACGTCCAACATGACCATATACAGTGAGCTAGTGACATAGCAGACAATTCCTGTATGTTCATATACAGAGAGCTAACTACATGGCAGATCAGTCCAACATATCAATGGCAGATGAGTCCAACATGCCATATACTAAGACCTAGCTACATGGCAAACAAGTACAATATTTTTATATGCAGAGAGCTACCTACATGGCAGATCAGTCCATGATATCCATGCACAGAGAGCTATCTACATGGCAGATGAGTCCAAAATGTACATATACAGAGAGCTAGCTACATGGCAGAGTAGTGCAACCTTTCCATGTACAGAGCTCTAGGTACAAGGCAGACGAGTACAACATGACCGTATAGTGAAAGCTAGCTACATGGCAGAGTAGTTAAACATGTACAAATACAGACCTCTAGCTACATGGCAAATGAGTCCAACTTGTCCAAGTACTGACAGTTAGCTACATCACAGAGTAGTCCAACATGTCCATATACAGTGTACTAGCTACATGGTAGATGAGTCCCACATGTCCATCTACAGAGAGTTCGCTACATGGCAGATGACTCCAACATGTATACATAGAGGATTAGCAACAAGACAGATAAGTCGAAACTATTCATATACATAGAGCTGTCTACATGTCTGATGAGTCCAACATGTCCATATAAAGAGAGCTAGCTGCATGGGAGACAAGTCCCATATGTTCATATACAGAAAGCTACCTACATGGCAGATCGGTCCAGCATATCTATGCACTGAGAGCTAGGTACATGGAAGAGTAGTGAAACACTTTTTTATACAGAGTACTAGCTACATGGCAGATGAGTCCAAAGTGTTCATATACTGAGAGTTAACTACATGGCAGATGAGTCCAACACGTGTAAATTTAGAGGGCTAGATACATGGCAGATAAGTCGAACATTTTTATACATAGACAACTGGCTACATGGCTGATGAGTGCAACATGTCCATATACTGAGAGTTAGCTACATGGCCGACAAGTCCAATATATTCATATACAGAGAGCTACCTACATGGCAGATCAGTCCAAGATATCCATGCAAAGTGAGATAGCTACATGGCAGACTTTTTGAAAATGTCCATATATAGAGAGCTATCTACATGGCAGACTTTTTGAAAATGTCCATATATAGATAGCTAGCTACATGGCAGAGTAGTGCAACATTTTCATATACAGCGTTCTAACTACATGTCAGATGACTCCAAAGTGTGCATATACAGAGAGCCAGCTACATGGCAGATGAGTCTAACATGTCCATCTACTGTGAGTTAGCTACATTGCAGATGAGTCCAACATACGTATATATAGAGGAATAGCTACTAGGCATGTTCATACTGCAAGAGTTGACTACATGGCTTATAATCAAACATGTCCATATATTGAGAGCTAGCTACATGGCAGACAAATCCAATATGTTCATATACAAAGAGCTACCTACATATCAGATCAGTCCAACACATCTATTCACAGAGAGCTAGCTACATCGCAGATGAGTCCAAAATGTCCATGTACAGAGAGCTACCTACATGGCAGAGTTGTGAAACATTTCCATATACTGTGTTTTATCCACATGGCAGATGAGACCAATGTGTCCATATACTTAGAGCTAGCCACATGGCAGAGTAGTCCAACATGTCCATATACAGAGTACTAGCTACATTGCAGATGAGTCCAACATGTATATATACTGAGAGTTAGCTACATGGCAGATGAGTCCAACATTTGTATATATAGAGGACTAGCTACAATGCACATGAGCCCAACATGTTCATAAAGAGAGAGCTGGCTTCATGGCTGAGGAGTACAACATTTCCATATACTGAGAGCTTGCTACATGGAAGACAAATTCAATATGTTCCTTTACCAAGAGCTACATACATGGCAACGCAATCCAACATATCCATGCACCGAAAGCTAGCTACGTGGCAGATGAGTCCAAAATGTCCATATACAGAGAGCTAGCTACATGGCAGAGTATTTCAACATTTCCATATACAGAGTTCTAGCTACATGGCAGATGAGTCCAAAGTTTCCATATAATGGGAGATAGCTACGTGGCATAGTAGTACTACATATCCATATGCAGAGAGCTTGCTACATGGCAGAGTAGTCCAACGTGTCCATATACAGAGTACTAGCTACTTGGCAGATGCGTCCAACATTTCCATATACTGAGAGTTAATGGCATTGCAGATGAGTTGTATATATAGAGGACTTGCTACAAGGCAGATGAGTCCAACATGTTCATACAGAGATAGCTGGCTATATGGCTGATGATCCCAACATGTCCATATACAGAGATCTAGCTACATGTCCACATACAGAGAGCATAGCGACCCAATGCACAGCTGAATGAAACAATGTCCGATCCTGGGCCAACCTCACTCCTGCTGTAACACTGGATGTCATCAATGATGCCACATGGCTGACTCATCTCATTGGGGGTCTTCCTCTTTTTCTCTGACCCTCCTCCTTACTCAGCATGACATCCTTCTACATCGACTGGTTCCTCCGGACAATATGTACAAAGTATGAGAGATGAAGCTTAGCCATCCCGCCCTCCAAGAAGAACTCTGGCTGCACCTCTTCCAAAATAGATCTATTGGTTCTTTTCTCAGTCCAAGGCACTTTCAGTATTCTCCTCCAACACCACAATTCAAAGGCATCAATTCTTCTACGATTTTCCTTATTCACTGTCCAGCTTTCGCACTCATATGAGGCTGTTGAAAACACCACGGCCTGAGTCAGGCGCTCCTTAATCCTCAAGCTGATAATTCAGCTCTTCAATACATTAAAACAATAACAACAACCTACATGGCAGATAAGTCCAAAGTATCCATGCACAGAGAGCTAGCTACATAGCAGATGAGTCCAAAATGTCCATAGACAGAGTTCTAGTTACATGGCAGATGAGTCCAACATGTCCATATACTGACAGAAAGCTACATGGCAAAGTAGTCCAACATTTCCATATACAGAGTAATAGCTACATGGAAGATGAGTCCAACGTGTCTATATACTGAAAGTTAGCTACATGGCAGAGGAATCCAACATGTCCATATACTGAGAGTTAGTTTCATGGCAGATGAGTTCAACATGTGTATATATAGAGGACTAGCTCTAGGCAGATGAGTTCTAAGTGTTCTTATAGAGATAGCTGGCCACATGGATGATGAGGCAAACATGTCCATATACAGAGAGCTGGCTACATGGCAGACAAGTCCAATAGATTCATATACAGGGAGCTACCTACGTGGCAGAATATTCTACATCAAAGCACAGAGAGTTAGCTATATGTAAGATCAGTCCAAATTGTCCATATACAGAAAGCTAACTGCACGGTAGAGTAGTGTAATATTTCCATATACAGAGTTCTATTTACATGGCAGATGAGTCCAATTTGTCCATATACTAAGAGGAAACTACATGGCTGAGTATTCACACATTTCCATATAGAGAGTACTAGCGACATGGCAGATGAGTTCAACGTTTCAATACACTGAGAGTTAGCTACATGGCATATCAGTCCAAAATGTCCATATCCTGAGAGTTAGCTACATGACAAATGAGTCCAACATGTCCACATACTTAGAGGTAACTACATGGCAGATGACTCCAACATGTGTATGTATAGAGGACCAGCTACAGGGCAGATGAGTCCAACGTGTTCATACACAGAGAGCTGACTACATGGCAGATGAATCCAACACGTCCTTGTACAGAGAGCTAACTACAGGGCAGACAAGTCCAATATGTTCATATACAGAGAGCTATCTACATGGCTGATCAGTCCATCATATCCATGCACAGAGAGCTACCTACATGGCAGATGAGTTAAAAATATCCATAAACAAAGAGCTAGTTACAAGGCAGCATAGTGCATCATTTCCATATACAGAGTTCTAGCTACATGGCAGATGAGTACGACGTTACATATAATGAGAGCTGGCTACATGGCAGAGTAATCCAACATGTCCATATACAGAGTACTAGCTACATGACACATGAGTCCAACGTGTCCATTTACTGAGAGCTAACTATATGGCAGAGTAGGTCAGCATGTCCATATCCAGAGTATTAACTACATGGCAGATATATCCAACATGTCCTTATACTGAGAATTAGCTGAATGGCAAAGTAGTCCAACATGTCCATATTCAGAGTAGTAGCTACATGCCAGAAGAGTCCAACATGCCCATATACTGAGAGTTAGCTACATTGCAGATGAGTCCAACATGTATATATGGAAGACTAGCTACAAGGCAGATGAGTTGAACATATTCATACAGAGAGAGCTGGCTACATGGCAGACAAGTCCAGTATGTTCATATACAGAGAGGTCGCTATATGGGAGAGAAGTGCCACATTTCCATATTCAGACCTCTAGCTTCATGGAAGATGAGTCCAAGGTGTCTATGTCCTGAGAGCTAGCTATATGGCAGAGTAGTCCAACATGTCCATATACAGAGTACTAACTACATGGCAGATGCGTCCAACATGTCTATATGCTGACAGTTAGCTATATGGGAGATGAGTCCAACAAGTGTTTATATACAGGACTAGCTACAAGGCAGATGAGTCCAAAATGTTCATACAGAGGGTGATGGGTACATGGCAGACAAGTCTAATATGTTCATATACAGAGAGCTACCTACAGGGCAGATCAGTCCAACATACCCATGCACAGAGAGCGAGCTACATGGCAGACGAGTACAAAAGGTCCATATACAGATAGCTAGCTGCATGTCAGTGTAGTGCATCATTTCCATATACTGAGAGCTAGTTGTATGGCAGGATATTCAAACATGTCCATTTACAGAGTACTAGCTACATGGCAGATGTGTTCAACATGTCCATATACTGAGAGTTAGCTACATGGCAGATGAGACGAACATGTGTATATTTAGAGGGCTAGCTACATGGAAAACACATCGAATATCTTCATATACTCAGAGCTGCCTACATAACAGATCAGTCCAATATATACATGTAAGAGAGCTACCTACATGCCAGACAAGTCCAAATCTCCATATACAGAGGGCTAGCTACATAACAGGGTAATGAAACATTTCCATATACAGAGTTCTTGCTACATGGCAGATGAGTCCAACATGTCCATATACTAAGAGCAAGCTACAAGGTAGATGAGTCCAACATATTCATACAGAGAGAGCTGGCTACATGGCTAATGAGTCCAACATGTACATATACCGAGAGCTAGATTCAAGGCAGACAATTCCAATATCTTCATATCCAGAGAGCCTAAATGGCAGATCACTCCAACATATCCTTGTACAGAAAGGTAGCTACATGGTAGACGAGTCCTAACTTTCCATATAAAAAGAGCTAGCTACATGGCAGTGTAGTGCAACATTTCCATATACAGAGTTCTAGCTACGTGGCAGATGAGTCCAAAGTGTCCATATACTGAGAGCTAGCTACATGACACAGTACTCCAACATGTCCATATAGAGTATACTAGCTTCATGGCAGATGAGTCCCACGTATCCACATACTGAGAGCTAGCTGCATGGCAGATGAATCCAACATATGTATATTTAGAAGGCTAGCTACAAATCAGATGAGTCCAAGATGTTCATACACAGAGAGCTGGCTACCTGACTGTAACATTTCCATACACAGAGTTCTAGCTACATGACAGATGAGTCCAACATGTCCATGTACTGTGAGCTGGCAACATGGCAGATTAGTCCATCATGTCCATATACAGAGTATTAGTTACATGTCTGATGAGTCCAACGTGTCCATATCCTGAGAGCTAGCTACATGGCTGACAAGTCCAATATGTTCATATACAGAGAGCTACCTACGTGGCAGATCAGTCCAACATATCCATGTACAGAGAGCTAACTACATGGCAGACGAGTCCAAAAATGTATATGTATAGAGAGTTAGCTACATTGCAGAGAAGTGCAACATTTCCATATTCAGAGTTCTATCTACATGTCAGATGGGTCCAACGTGTCCAATAACAGAGAGCTAGATACATGGCAGAGAAGTGCAACTTTTCCATATAAAGGGTTCTACCTACATGGCAGATGATTCCAACTTGTCAATATACAGAGAGCTAGCTACATGGCAGTGTAGTGCCTCATTTCCATATACAGAGTTCTAGCTACTTGGTAGATAAGTCCAACGTGTCCATATAGAGATAGCTAGCTACATGGCAATGTAGTCCAACATGTCCATATACAGAGTTCTAGCTACATAGCAGATGAGTCCAACAGTTCCATATAATGAGAGTTAGCTACATGGAAGATGAGTCCAACATAAGTATATTTATAGAGCTAGCTATATGAAAGTCAAGTCCAATATCTTCATATACAGAGAGCTACCTACATAGCACATCAGTGCAACATATCCATGTGCAGAGAGCTAGCTACATGGCAGACGAAGCCAAAATATCCATTTACAGAGGGCTAGCTACATGGAGAGCAGCAGCGAGAACTTCGAGCAGCAGCGAGAACTT